>NW_006921725.1:263167-275045 GCF_000298275.1 Orycteropus afer afer | reverse complement strand
TGCCCCATCTTCCTTCTGAGGAGTGGCTGGTGGGTTTGAACCGCCAGCCTTCTGGTTAGCAGTCAAGTGCCTTAGCCACTACCCTACCAGAGCTCCCCTCAGAGCTCTTTAGAGAGATGCAAATCAAAACAACAATGAGATACCATCTGTTCTGGTTATCTAGTGCCACTCTGACAAGACATATACCACAAATGGGATGGCCTTAACAAACAGGAGTTTATTCCCTTACAGTTTTGAGCCTTTAAGTCCAAGTTCAAAGTGCCAGGCTCTAGCAGCTGGGTGAAAGCCCCTCAACCTTGGGGTCCAGCTCTGCCTCCTTCTTCCAGCTCACTGGAGCTAGAGGCATTTCTTCACTCAGACAGCTGCTGAGGCTGAGAAGTCCCAAGATAGACAAGTGAAAAGGTACAGGCTGTGTGTTACCAAACCACATGGCAGGCCATTAACGTAAGTCCATTTTAAGTCCCAAGGTCGGCAGAGCATAGCAGGCTGCTGAGCAATGACATGGCTACATACAGGGTCCAAGCATGCCAAAGGCTAGAGAGCATTCCCAAGACTTCTCCTTATATACAGGAAGCAGACCATATCCCAAAGGAAGCTACTCAGCTGCTTGTGGTAGATCCCACCATGGAGTTGATTGCCAGTCTCATCGTGGGGTATAACTACCACCAGCTGCCCAGCCACTCAATCAGGCCTTGCCAAGTTGACACACAAACATAACCACAACATTTCACCCCAGCATTAATAGTAATCTTCAATAAGACAGAAAATAACAAATGCTCATGAGGATGTGGAGAGATTGGACTCATATACTTCTGGTAGGACTTTAAAATGATACACAACCACTATGGGAATTGGTATGGCAATTCCTTAAAAAGTTGCAAATAGAAATACCATTTGATTTGGCAATACCATTACCAGATACATATCCTAAAGGAGTGACAGGCAGGACATGAATAGATATATACATATACACACCCATGTTCATCACAGCACTGTTCACATAGCAAAGAGATGGAAACAACTGTCAGTGGAGGAACGGGTAACAAACTTTGGTACATACACACAATGGAAGAAATGTAACCTTAAAGAATAAAGTAGAATCTGCAAAACACCACATAACATAAATGAACTTTGAGGGCATTATGTTGAGTGAAATAAATCAGTCACAGAAGGACAAATATTGTAAAGTGAAGGAAAAATTTATACATGGAAGAGAACATTTTGTTGGTTACCAGGGATGTGAGGGGGAGGAGGAGGAATTCCTAGATAGGTTGAAAAAATGTATGTATATACAATTGATATTCCTATATTGATCAGTGCCTTGCAACATTACTGAATTTTGTTGAGTAGAGCTAATAGTTTTTGTGTGCTTGTGTGTGTGTAGTCCTTACAAGTTTCTATATAAAAAGTTATACTATCTAGAGTTTTACTTCCTTTACATCTGCATGTCTTTCATAGTTTTTTTTTTTTCTTGTTGCACATCTTTTATTCCTTTCTTTCTAGTTGAAAAGGAGAAAAAGTTGGTAACCTTTTCATGTCTCTGATTTGAAAAGATGCTCCTCAGATTACTCCAAGACTTCTATTAGTTTTCAGAGTTATAAAAAGTTGTTTCAGATAATTTTTCCAGTGTGTTCACTGGTTTTATGGGAGACATAGTTTTTGAAGTTCCTTACCCCAATATTTTTAGTAACATCTGATGAATCATTTTTATATTTGGAAATAGGCACAATTTTCCATATTCCAGGCTATTATTGAGGACTTTTTATTTAAGTTAGTACACAGTTGGGTTTGTTTTGGCATTTTTGGTGTTATTATGATTATGTTCAATGCATTTCAAGGTTTAATTTTTTTGTATTTAGGATGAAATTTTGTTTACCTGAGACCAGTATCTGTTCAATTCAGTTTTATTTGTTCCTTTTAAATTGTGTACTGGCCATTTGCATGCTACTGCCTTTTCCTGTCCCTCACAAAGCAATATTCTATGGGTACTTATAATTTAAAATATATTACTTTGAATGTAGAATGGGGCCAATGAGTAGATTTTTTTTTTTTTTTTTTGCTAACTTCTCATTCTGTAGCCACTCTTCTTTTTATCCAGGCCTTAGTACATAACCCTTCCTTATTACACTCTCATTGTGGGTGAATTGATTCTTAAGATGGTCTCTAAATTCAGGTTGGATTGACTTAAGATGATACATTGGCTCTTGTGGAATTTTTAAAATTTTTTCATCTTCAACTTGAACTTGTCTATGAGCAATTGATGGTCTGTTCCTTAGTCTGACCTTGGCCTTTTTCTGACATGACTTTGATCTTCTCTCTTGTCTCCACAGATGTCATAGATTTGATTCCTGTGTATTTCTATGTATTCCATTTGGTGAAATCTGAGTATATTAGTTGCTGTCTGTGTTATTGTCAATGAATAAGTTCTTGGTCTTGCAAAATTCTATCATGCAATGTCTAGAGTCATTTCTATCACCAAAACCAGCTACTGGTTCTCCTCCTTAGTTTCCTACTTTCACATTCCAATCATCACTAATTATCAATCCATCTTGCTAGAAAGTTTGAATAATTTCAGACTGAAGAGTTTGATCACAATCTTCAATTTCTTCATATTTGGCTTTAGTGAGTGATGGGTAAATTTGAATAATAATAGTATTAACTGGTCTTCCTTGTAAGCATATGGATATTATCTTGTCACAGTGTTGCACTTCAGGATAGATCTTGAAATGTTGTTTTTTGGCAATTAATGTAACATCATTCCTTCTGAATTTGTCATTCCTGAAATAATAGACAATATGATTATCCATATCAAAATGGCCACTAATGCCTAAGATATTGATGCTCAAGCATTCCATTTCATTTTGATTCTAATTTTCATAGATTCATAATTCTTACAATCCACATTCTCATTATTAATGGATGTTTTCACCTTTTTCTTCTCATTTTGAGTCATGTCACATCAGCAAAGCAAGATTCCAATGCTTTACTCAATCCACAACATTATGGTACACTGTACTTCAAACAGCAGCTCTTCCCCAATCTAATTTTGAGTGCCTTCCAACCTGAGGGGCTCATCTTCCAGCACTTGTCAGATAATAATCTGATGCTATTCAAAAGGTTTTCACTGGTCAGTTTTCTGAGAAGTAGATCACTCCCCTAGTCTGTCTTACTCTGGAAATCCACTGAAACCTATCTACTATTACCCTGCTGGTATTTCAAATATTAGTAGCATCCAGCAGCACAGCAATACATAAGACATAACAGAACAACAAATGACAGAAGTATGGAGATACACACACACACACACACACACAAACTCACCCATAAACTCACTGCTGTTAGGTTGATTCCTACTCATAGTGACCTCCATTGTATTTCCGATGTTTTAAATCTTTATGGAAGCAGAGTGTCTCACCTTTCTTTTTGGAACAGCTGGTGGGTCTGAGCCACTTACATTTTGGTTCACAGCCAAATGTCTTAACCACTACACCATCAGAGTTCCTTCTATTCATATATACATATATGTGTATGTATATATACATACATACATATATACAGATATTGTATTGGAGAAAATAGCTAATTTTGAGTGTAAGTAAAGAAGACCCAGATATATGGAGATACATGAAATATAAGATGTTAATTTACGGGAAAACTGAGAAATATTAAGATTATAAATACTCTCCAAATTGATCCTGATTTTCAGTGAAATCTCAAAGAAATCCAATAGTTTTTTGAAGTTGAGACATTCTTCCAAATTTACATAAGAAAGAAACAAACTCACTGCCATTGAGTCATTTCCAACTCATGGTTAACCCCATTGAATTTCTGAGGCTGTAAATCTTTACGGAAGTAGATCACCCTTTCTTCCTTCTGTGGAGCTGCTGGTGGGTTTGAACTGCTGAACTTCCAGTTAGCAGTCAAGTGCCTTATCCACTATACCACCAGGTGTCCTAAATGTACATAGAACTTAAAATATTAAGAATACCAAGACCACATTTAAATAAAAAGAACAAAATTTTATTAAGAAAGTTTTGTATTTTTAATTTATAAAACACCAAGTATCAAGACATACTTTATGACTATAAAGAATCATATATCTTTGATACAAGTAATATCCTCCAAAGATCTCTACAAATATGTTTCTTTAATTTAATAGAAAGGAAATATGGCACATTGGGGGAAGTATAAAGTTTTCAATCAATGGTTTTGAATAAATTTGAAAACCATGTGGAAAAACTAACTTTGTCTCCTACATCATAGAAGAGACAAATATTAACTCCAACTATCAGAAAATTAATTGAAAAATATGAAACCATAAGGATTCTAGAATAAAGTATAAGATAATATATCTTTGTTTTGTTGGGACTAGTGAAAACCTTTTTCTTCTCGAGCACAAAATGTACACACTATAAAGGAATGAATTGAATTTCATATGAACAGAAATGTATTTTCATTGAAATTAGTAATAGATTCATATAGTGCTGGTGGGAGTATAAACAGGTAATAACTAATGTTTTTTTTGCACAGTCCATTAGTGTTATATTTCAATTCAAATTTACATTAAAAAATTGAAGGCTTTTGAAAAGAAAAAGTGAAAAAATCTCTATTTGCAGATGGCATGATTTGATTTATAGAAAACCACAAAGAATCCACAAGAAAGCTTCTCAAGTAATAGAAGAAATCATCACATTTTTAGAGTACAAGAAAAGCACATGAAAATCAGTTGGGTTTCTATATACCACCCTGGAGAAATCAGAAAGAGAAATCAAGAAAAAATCAATTTACTGTAGTGTCTGAATGAATAAAATATCTAGCAATAAACCTATCCAGTACTTTAAGAACACATACAATGAAAAGTATAAAATATTGCTACAAGACACTCAAACAGACCTCAATGAATGGAAACATATTCTATTCTCACTGACTGGAAGACGAAATACTGTGGAAAATTCAACACAATCCCAACCAAAGTTCCCACAGCATTTTTCACAGAACTGTTGTTGTTATGTGTCATTGAGTCAGACCCAACTCATAGTGACCACTCCTTGGGTTTCCGAGGCAGTGTCACTATGGAAGTTGATTGACCAACCTTCCTTCCAAGGAGTGGCTGGTGGGTTTGAACCGCCAGCATTCTGGTTAGCAGTCAAGTGCCTTAGGCACTATGCTACCAGAGTTCCTTTCACAGATATGGAAAAACAAATTTTCAACTTTGTATGTAAGGGAAAGAAGTCCACAATTTTGATGAATAACAAAGTAGGAGAACCGACACTTCCCAACTATAAAGCACATGATACAGCTACAGTAAAACAACCTTGAGCTACCTTAATTATAGACACACAGGCCAATATAATAAAATTGAGACTCTAGATACAAAGCCATATAGCTATAGTCAACTGATCTTGCAAGAGTGTTAAGTTCACTAATGAGGAAAGAGTCACAAACCAAACCCACTGCCATCAAGTTGATTCCAACTCATTGAGATACTATAGTTCTGAGTAGAACTGCCCTGTAGGGTTCCCAGTGCTGTAAATCATTATGGAAGTAAACTTTAGGGAACTAAAAATAATAATACACAAAAACATATGTACACTGATGTTCATTGCAGCATTATTACAGTAACAAGAAGATGCAAACAACTGATGTTACTATCAGTGAATAAATGCATAGACAAAAGATTATACCTACATACAATGCAAAACAAATCAGTCTTGAAGAAAAGTGAATTCCTGCTACATGTTACAACATAGATGAACTTGGAAGACATATATTAAGTGAAATAAACCTATCACAAAAGGACAAATATTGTATGGACTTCCTTTTATTATCAAATGACAAGAACAGGTAATTGCAGGGAGATTGATGGTTACTAGTGTTTACCACAGCCACTCCTTGGAAGGAAGGTTGGGCAATCCTACTTCCGTAGTGATACTGCCTCGGAAACCCAAGGAGGGGTTGCTATGAGTCAGGGCCGACTCGACGGCAAACAACAACAACAACAACAGTGTTTATCAGGTGCAGGAGGGGAGAAGGAGAGGAGAAATTGTGCTCTGGGAAGTAGTTAATTTTTGGTAATAGTGGTGGAAAGGTTGACATGGGCTAAGGATAATGTTTATACAACTTGAGCAAAGTAATTATCATTAAACGATATACTAGAAATAAGGGTGAAATGACAAATAAAGTATTTTATATAATTTGACAGAAATTTGAAATCTCTCTTATGAACCCAGCATGAAAATTAAAATTGTTTTGGTATCTGCTCTCCTATTGCTTATAATCAACAATATGATAAAAATTCATCAAAAGTTATGTAAAGAATAATTTTTAAATTAATATTCCTTTTGTGTATTATTGCAAATAGAGTAGGATGTTGGTGTTTTTCATGTGAACAATAATACTAATACCTTAGTAAGAGATGTCATGTCATAAATTATTGAATAATGGTATATGTATAAAAATAAGTACAGAAAATGAGTGTGTTAACTTGCTACATGAATGTTATATCTATCAATAGTAGAAACATGTGAATTAAATATTTCATAATTCAATGACCTCCACTTTAATTTATTCAGTTATATAATTTTATAATTAGAAAGTAGCTTAAAGGAAAATGAGTATTCTGTTATTTCTATTCTATAAAATTTGAGAGACAGAAATTTCCCTCCATGTTTATTGAGAAAGTCAAGTTAGAAACATTTAAATTTAAAAATATAGAAATAAATAGTTTGATAAAAATATATTCTCAAAATAATGAAACCAACCACACAACTCAATAAAACATTAAAATAAGTAATTAACAATATTGATAATCCAGACAGAATAAATAGCTTTAATAGAATGAATTAAAATTTGTTAGAATTAATCGATAAGTAATTAACAAATCTTTTGCAACTAAGTACAATAGGGTATGGTACTCTCTAGCCTTGGGAGAGGATAATAGAGGTCGGATGATTACGCATTCCATGGTGTTTTTGATGAATTTGAAAATATATCATTTAAACACCTAATAAAATGATAAGAGTTCAAATTATGGCAGTGAATAGAACAGTTGATGCTACAGAAAATCAGAAGATAAAACAATTACATAAAAGAGACTGTTCAAGAAAGTTTCATGAAAAAGTTATTTTATTGCATAGAAGTAGATTTGAATGTTTAAAGAAATTATTCCTCCAACTTTTATATGCACAGCCCTCAGGGGCATTTTGCCAAAGCTGTTGAAATCAGTGGGAGTCTATCTCTTTCTCTCTAAGAATGGCCTAAACCATCTTTTAAGATCTTACAGTTTTCTATTGGGCCCACCAAGTATAAACGCACCCCCTAATTGATTCAGTCAGAGCCTCCTAGGATAATCATTTTAAGTAAAGTTAACTGATTAGGGACTTTAACTGTATAAAGAAAAATCCCATTATTTAAGCTTCTAGATCAGTGTTTGAGTGAATTCCTGGGATAAGCTGTTTATGCTGCAAACTGACTGCTGATTCCCTTTTAACCTCCAACTTTAACAAGATAATATATTTGATATATCATTTATCCAAACGCATGAGAGAAGGAATTTTGAGAAATACAGTTTAGCTGAGACAATATGACACACAAAACCGCTTGTCAACTTGTCACTAGCATCTCCTTAAACTAGTTTCCAATAATGACAATGACAAAATCATACCTCCATGGATAGGATACAACCATCCTGCCTATCAAAAAAAGAAAAATATCACTAAGACTTTCCTCAGAAGAAGGATATTAAATTTATGGGGCCGACTCAATGACACATAACAACAACAACAACAACAACAACAACAACTCACCCTTCTTTGATATTGAAGTCTCTGACCATCCAGTAAGATCATTAGCTACAAACTATGACTTGGCATAGATTTGTACATCTGACCTACCCTCCCAGGCAAAAACAACAATGCACATAGTTGAAGCTCAAACTCTTTACATTAGGAGTTCTCTTCACTACTGTTCTTCAAGGCATTCCTTCTTAATGGGTGATTTGTATCTTTTGAGACAGAAGTTGCAACACTCTACATTATTACCATATGATTGAAAAGACTTAAAAATGTCACTTTAAGTTCCACATTAGAAATACTGACCCTTCATTTCTTTTAAATTACCGCACTTTCATCGTCATTGTAAATGTTTCTAGTTTAACTAGTTTACATATAGAATTTATAGTATTTAATGTGTTGTTAACTTAAAATAGATAAGTTCATACTGAGTAAGTTTCATTATAGGTAAGTGCCAGTTTGCTAAAGAAAAGAAAATTTAAAAAGAGAAACAACTGCTGTTTTGGCTTCTGCAGCTAAGGAGTTATCTTTAATCACTACTACATTTAAAAATATATATATATATTACAGCCAATGAAGATTGTAGAAAGAAGTGATTTAGTGCCCACAGAGAAAAAGAACATTCAAAACAGAACAAAACAATTTTGTATAATTATGGTTTGATTTCTTGAGGAAAGACCCCAAAACATAGTCTCTCACCTCACTGGTTATGACAGCATGTTATGTGACTTTGAAAATATTTTTCTGAGAAATGCTCTCAGTATAACTAGCACATCAGATTGTTAGTATTCAGTCTGTAGAAACACAAGTAAAAATTAATGTGATTCATATCAGACAAAACTGATAATTGATAAATGACTGTGACTGTACAATATTTAGATAAACAATATTAAATCTTAAAGAAATAAGCTCAATGAAAGAATGGTGCTCATGTTTAAAATCTTTTCTTTATGTACAAATAAATTTACTCCTTAATTATTGACTATCTTGTTACTTGACAGAAAATTATTATCTGATCATTTTGCATGTTAGTGATGTATATCTGACAGTAATGAATACTGGCTGAAGTGTGACGCAAGAGTGAGGCTGTGATGGTTATGGTTATGTGTCAACTTGGCTGAGCCATGATTCTCAGTGGTTTAGAAGTTATATCATGATGTAGTCATCTTACATTTTGGAATTTGATGTGTTCATCATATATTTTCACATAATGCCGAATTTCACACAATGGCCTAATTTTTATAATCTTACCATATCAATAACTGAGAGGTGTGTGTATAGTCAAAGCAATAATACAACTGCATTTGCCCAATGTAATATAAATAAATGTTTTAGTAAAATTATATTTTTTTTATTGTGAATGTTATATATCACTTTACTTCATATCCAGAAAATACAAACCAAATACTAAAAGGATAAGCTTTATATATGTGGCTATGAGATTAAATTTACCATAATGTATTTTAATATAAAACTATCCCTCATTGCAGATGATATGATACAAAGATAACTATACACAGATAACCCAAGAGAGTCAGCAAGAAAACTACTGGAACTTATTGAAAGATTTAGCATAGTGGCAGGATACAAGAGCAACATACAAATATCAGTTGGATTCCTCTACACCAGCAAAGAGGTCTCTGTAAAAGCAATAAGGAAATCAGTGTCATTTGCAAAACTACCAAAAAGTTAAATAAACAAAGAAACAAAGAAAAACTCATTGTCATCAAGCCGCTTCTGACTCATACCAACCTCTATAAGGTTTTGGAAACTGTAAATCTTTACAGAAGTAGATTGTTCCATCTTCCTTCTGTAGAGCAGCTGGTGTGTTTGAACTTCTGAACCTTCAGTTAGGAGCCAAATGGATTACCCACTATAGTTTCTGTGATCCTAATAACAAATATGATTTAGAATTTCTGATTTGCTTAACCTTACCATAAGATTACAAGAATGTTATGTTGAAGAAAATAATATTAATAAAGCATTTTTTGTAATGGAATATATTTGATTAATAAAGATGATATGATGGCATATGTTGCTGCTGATGTTGTTGTGGTTAGGTTCCATTGAGTTGTATCTGACTCATAACAACCCTATGTACGATAGAATGAAGCATTACCTCGTCCTATGCCAGCCTCACCATCCTTGCTATACTTGAGCCCATCATTGCAGCCACTGTGTAAATCCGTCTTGTTGAGGACCTTCTCCTTTTTTGTTGACTCTCCACTTTACCAGACATGATATCCTTCCATAGAGAAGGTCCCTTCTGACAACATGACCAAAGTAGGTGACACAAAATTCAACCATTTTAACTTCCAAGGAGCACTCAAGCTGCACTTGTTCCAGGACAGATTTGATAGTTCTTTTGGCAGTCCATAGTACTTTCAGTATTCTTCACCATCACTACAACTCAAAAGCATTAATTCTTCTTCAGTCTTCCTCATTAATTGTCAAACTCTCACCTGCATATGAGGTGATTGAAAATACTATGGCTTGGGTTAGGCACACATCAGTCTTCAAAGAGACATCTTTGCTCTTCAGCTCTTGAAAGTGTTCTTTTGCTGAAATTTACCCAAAACAGAACATCGTGTAATGTCTTGACTGCAGCTTCCATTGGTGTTGATTGTAGAATCAAGTAATATGAAGTCTTTGACAACTTCAAACTTTAATCTTTTTTCCATTCATCATGATGCTGCTTATTGGTACAGTTGTGAAGATTTTTGTTTTCTTTATACTGAGGTGTAATCCATACCATACCCACAGGATCCAAGTAAGGGGCACCATACAGGATGCACCCCCAGAGGCAGGAAAGGGAGGGAATGCTGGGGACGACAAAGTAGCAGGACCAGGTAGGACTCAGGTAAGGGGAAGACAAAGAGAGCTAAGAGAGAGGAATGTGTCTGTCAGTTTGCCATACTGTGGTGGCTTGCACATTGCTATCAGGGTTGAGGCTATGCCACTGGTGTTTCAAATGCCAGCAGGGATGCACATGCTTCAGAGGTGTCAATGCAGCTTACAGACTGAGACAAACTAGGAAGAAGAAAGAGAACATCCACTTCTCAAAAAATTGGCCAGGAAAAAGCTTATGAATAGCAGAGAAGCACTGTCTGATACTTTACTGCACAACTTTATGAATAGCCCAAAAACATGGTCTGACACAGTGCAGGAAGATGACCACCTTAGATTGGAAGGCACTCAAAATATGACTGGGGAAAAGCTGCCTCATCAGAGTAGAATGAACCTTAATGATATGGATAAAGTAAAGTTTTCAGGACCTCCATTTGTTAATGTGGCATGACTCAAATGGAGGAGAAACAGCTGAAAACATTCAATAATAATTGGAACATGGAATGTACAAAATATGAATCTAGGAAAATTGAAAGTTGTCAAAAATGAAATGGAATGCATGAAGATTGGTATCCTAGGCATTAGCAAGCTGAAATGGACCAGATTTGGGCATTTTGAATTAGACAACCATATTATCTAATATGCTGGGAATAACAATTTGAAGAGGAATGATGTGGCATTCATCATCACAAAGGATGTTTCAAGGTCTGTCCTGAAGTACAATGTGGTCAGTGATAGGATAATATCCATATGCCTACAAGGAAGACCAGTTAATACTACTATTCAAATTCATGCACCAATCACCAAAGCCAAAGATGAGGAAGTTGAAGATTTTTATCAACTTCTGCAGTCTGAAATTGACCAAACATGCAATCAAAATGTGATAATTATCACTGCAAAAGTTGTAAACGAAGAAGATTTACCTGGTCCTGCTGGAAAATTTGGCCTTGGTGACCAAAATAACACTGGAGATGACATGATATAATTTTTCAAGACCAACTACTTATTCACTGCAAATACCTTTGTTCAACAACACAAATGGCAGCTATACACATGGACTTCACCAGATGGAGTACACTGGAATCAGATTGACTACATCTATGGCAAGAGACCATGGAAAAGCTCAGTATCTTCAGCCAAAAAAAAAAAAAAAAAAAAAAACAGGAGATGATTGTGAAACTGTTCATATGCAAATTTAACTTGAAGTTTAAGACAATTAAAACAAGTCCATGAGAGCCAAA
>NW_006921725.1:242774-262537 GCF_000298275.1 Orycteropus afer afer | reverse complement strand
AAAAAAAAAAAAAAAAGGAAGAAATACACATAGTCACTGTACCAAAAAGAACTGGTCGATGATCATACATTTCTGGAGGTGGCATATATTCAAGAACCATTGGTATTGAAGGAAGAAGTCAAAGCTCCACTGTAGGAATTGGTGAAGAACAAGGCACCAGGAATTGACAGAACATGCATTGAAATGTTTCAACAAAAGGATACCTCACTGGAGGCACTCATTCGACTATGCCAAGATATTTGGAAGACAGCTACCTGGCCAACTGACTGAAAGAGATCCACATTTTTATCCATTCCAAAGAAAGGTGACCCCACAGACCATGGAAATTATCGAAAAATATCATTAATGTATGAACATCAACCAGTTCTTTTTGGTACAGTGACTATGTGTATTTTACTTGTGTATGATATTAATGATATTGTTCAATAATTTCCATACTCTGTGATATAATATTCTTTGGAATGGATATAAATATGTGTCTCTTCCAGTCAGCTGGTCAAGTAGCTGTCTTCCAAATCTCTTGGCATAGCTGAAGGTTTTCTTCCAGCATGGCATCCTTTTGTTGAAACATCTCAGTGGGTATTCCATCAATTCCTGGAAGCTTTTTTTCCCTACTTCCTTCACTTCTTTCAGTGCAGCTTCATTTTTTTCTCTCAGTATCATTGGTTCTTGATCTTGATCATATGCCACCTTGTGAAATGGATGAGCATCAACCAATTCTTTTTGGTACAGTGACTGTTTATTCTTTCCATCTTGTTTTGATGTTTCCTGTATCTCATTCAAAATATTGCCCATAGAATCTCTCAATATTGCAACTCAAGGCTTATTTTTTTTTCTTTTCTTTAGTTCTTTCTACTTAAGAAATGCTGACAGTGCTCTTTCCTTTTGGTTTTCTAACTCCAGGTCTTTGCACATTTCATTAAAATAATTGACTTTGTCTTCTCTAGCTGTTCTTTGAAGTCTTCTGTTCATATCTTTCATCTTGTTATTTCTTCCATTTGCTTTAGCTAAACTCCATTCAAGGGCAAGTTTCAGATTCTCTTCTGACATCCATTTTGGTCTCTTCCTTTCCTTTCTCTTTAATGTCCTTTTAATTTCTTCATGGATTATGTTCTTGATGTCATCACACAATTCCTCTGATTACTGGTCATTGGTGCTCAATGCATCAAATCTATTCATTAGATGGTCTTTAAATTTAGAAAGGGTATAAACAAAACAATGCAACACACTGCCATTGAGTTGGATCTGACTCAGAGTGACACTTCTTTGGTTTTCTGAGGTGGTATCACTACAGAAGTAGATTTCCCAACCTTCTTTCTGAGGAGTGGCTGGTGGGTTTGAACTGCCAGCCTTCTGGTTAGCAGTCAAATGCCTTAGGTACTACACCCCAGAGCTCCTAGGAAGGATACAAGGAAAATCATAACTTGGTTCATGTGAACTTCTTTTAAATGTTCAGCTTCAACTTTAACTTGCATATAAGCAGTTGATAGTCTGTTCTACAATCAGCTCCTGGCTTTGTTTTGGCTGAAGATATTGAGCTTTTCTATCACCTCTTGCCACAGATGTAGTCAATCTGATTTCTGGGTACTCCATTTGGCAAAGTCCATGTGTATAGCCGTCCTTTGTTTTGTTGAAAAAGATATTTGCAATGAATAAGTTATTGGTCCTGCAAAAATTCTATCATGTGATCTCCAGTGTTATTTCTATCACCGAGGGCTACTTTCAAACTACAGTTGATTCTTCTTTGTTTCCAACGTTTGCATCGCAATCACCAATGATAATCAACATATCTTGATTTCATGTTCAATCAATTTCAGACTGCAGAAGTTGGTAGAAATTTTCAATTTCCTCATCTTTGACTTCAGTGGTTGGTGCATAAACTTAAATAATAGTAGTATTAACTGGTCTTCCTTGTAGATGTGTGGATATTATACTATCACTGACATTATATTTCAGGATAGATATTGAAACATTTTTTATGACGATGAATGCCAATCCATTTCTCTTCAATTTGTCATTCTCAGCATAGTTGATCATATGGTTGTCTGATTCAAAATGGCCAAACTAATCCATTCCAGCTCACTAATGCCTATGATATTGATCCTTAAATGTTCCATTTCATTTTTTACAACTTTTACTTTTCCTATATTCATACTTCATACATTCCATGTTCTCATTACCCATAGATGTTTGCAGCTCTCTCTTCTCATTTTGAACCATGCCCTATCATTAAATGGAGGTCTTGAGAGCTTAACTCTATCAATAACATTAATGTTGGCTCTAATCTGAGGAGGTAGCTCTTCCCCAGTCATCTTTTGAGTGCCTTTTGACCTGAGGCTCATATTTTGGCACTATATAGTACAGTGCTTCAGGGTTATGCATAATGTTTTCTAGTAATACATCAGAAAGTGTTTCACTACTATTCATAAGGTTTTCACTGGCCAATTTCTTTGAGAAGTGGATGGTCTCTAACTTCTTCCAAATCTGTCTCAGTCTGGAAGCTCTGCTGACATTTTTCCACCATGGGTAACCCTGCTGGCATTTTGCAACACTGGTGACATAGACTCCAACCTCACAGCAACATGCAAACCATCACAGTTAACAAACTGACAGAGAAGTTCATCTCCTTTAGCTGTTCCAAACCACTATGCTCATTTCCTGGTTTCCCTCCATGGCTCCAAACCTTGCTGTGCCTGTGCTGGCTGCACTTCCTGGTTCACCTGCCTCTGCATCTCCAAACTCTGCCATGCTAGCACTGGTTTCATTTTCTGGGTCATGGCATATACTTACACTTAATCACTGCTGTCGAATCGGATCTGACTCATAGCTACCTCTCCTTGGGTTTCTGAGGCAGTATCGCTACAGAAGTAGATTGCCCAATCTTCCTTCTGAGGAGTGGCTGGCGGGTTTGAACCACCAAGCTTCTAGTTAGCAGTTAAATGCCTTAGGCACTATACCACCAGAGCTCATATAGACAATTATATTTATGTTCTAAAAATATGAATATTTTATTTTATACTTAATTTTTCAAATCATAACATTATCCAATCAAGTAACCTCTGTGTTTCATAACAGATCTTATTACTATAAATAACATATCTTTATTTTTTTTGGGGTAATGTTCACACTAAGAGAAAAATAGTATTAGTTTAATTTTTGATGATAGAATAATTGAAGTGTAACTGTGTGACACTATCCAATGAAATACTGTCTTAACAGGAAATAAACCCAAATTAAATTAAAGAAACATTGATTGAAATCCATTAGGTGCTACCCTCAGGTGAGGCCTAAATGAATGATACAGTCTCTCTTCAAGTTAGTTAAAATTTTACAGGGAGAAAAATATGTAAAAACAATTATATTAAAAAGATGAATTAAGTTTTATACTAAATTATAATTGACATTTTTAAGGAAAAAATGAGTTATTTATTCAGTTAATATAATATAAGCTTTTTATAAAGGAAAGGACATTTTTTCTGGATGTTGAAAGAGAAAAAGGATTTTTATAAGCCTTGTGATTGCATAATAACACAGAGAGGGAGAATGTAAATAATTGAGAACAGACTGCCTACAATTGGAGGATAGTTAAAGGAGAAGTTGCCAAAGGATTCATGGCCTGAGTAGGCTTTTAAAAGTTAGGGTATGATCAAGAATTTATTCTCAAAGTCTTCTAAAGCTGGATGTCAGACACAACATGTAAAAATGGTTCAAATTTTGGAAGCACACCAGAGCAAACTGTGCTGAAGAATACTGGTGGTGACAGAAAAGTTGTTATCCTAAAAAAATCTGGAACAAGATGATTAAAACATTTTGCACTGTCTGAGGCAGAATATTGAAATGGCTGTGAACATAAGAAAGAAGGACAATTAATTAGTGTTTATCAAGCATCAATAAATAATTATTCTCCAAAATTTTCTCCCAACGCACTTGGGAACAGTTGTTAAACATTAATATTTAATTAATATTCAAAGACTTAGAAATAAAAACAAAAATACAAGAAGTTTATGAAGGAGAAAGCCCTTGTAACGTTTTCATAGAGTACATTCAAAAGGGTTTGCAAATTAAGAAAATGGGGTGATGTGCTCTACATGAAGACAATATTTTAATTTTAGCCATCCCATAAAAATTTGGCCCAAAATAGTGAATTAACTAGTATAAAGATTCAATATAGGATAGCAAATGTTTTTGATGTCATATAGATTCAAAGAAGAATCTCATTTCTTCTTTTTGCTGGTTGTGGAAAAACTGGAAATTTTTACAACTCTCTTTGCTTCAGATCTCTACCTTCTCCTACTCTACTCTTCCTTCTTCTGATAATTGTGATCACATATAATTATGGCTATATCACAAGATTCAATGGGAATTTATAGATAGTTTATTCAAAATGCATAACTCAGTGCTTGACATAAAGTAATCATAAATAAACTAATAGTTGTTTTCAAAATGTGTCTGTGGGTATAAAAACATGTCTGTATTCTGGTGATGTAGTGCCTAAGGCATTTGACTCCTAACCAGAAGGCTGGTGGTTCAAACCCAGTAGCCACTCCTAGGAAGGAAGGTTGGGCAATCTACTCCCACAGTGATACCACCTTGGAAACCCAAGGAGGTGTCTTTATAAGTTGGATCTGACTCAACAGCAATGAGGTTTTTTTTTTTTTTTTTTTTTAATGTGTTTACATATATAGTGTAGAGTGCATATATGTATACATACCATACATTGTATAATGTATGTAATTGTAGTAGTTCTGTAATAGGAGGGCAGCTTTGTTGACATAGTTATTTTATAGCTATACTGTAACTAGTGCTTATTTAAATACATTACATGTTAACAGTAGCTTTTTTGTGGCATGGTTAGGTGATGTAATATGTGTAGCCCTGAAACAAGTGGTGTTGTATTTGTTGAAGTACTAGTTAGGAAATAACATTGGGAACAGATATAATTAACATAATGTACCTAACCCACCAAAACTACTGTCCTTGAGTAGATTTCAGCTCATAGCAACCTCCATTGGGTTTCCAAGCCTGTAAATCTTTACAGAAGTAGATTGTCCCATCTTCCTCCCTGAAAAACTGGTGGGTTTCAACCTAGATCGTCTGGTTAGCAGTCAAATGTGTGAGACATTGTATCACCAGAGCTCCTAAATGTACCTAATTAATTGTTAAATAAATAAATATGCACAACCAAAGATATTTTGGCCCAAATATAGTTGTAGTAAAAAGCAATAAAAATCAGACTGTAAAACCAGAAAATTTTACTTTTTTCAGTGCTGGTTCAATAGTTTATGTGCTTTGTGATTATAGTTAGTGTACATATTATCTGTGAGCCTATATTTTCTTTGAGGATATGAACTTTGTTTCAGGGTAGTGGGAAGGAGGTAGAAGTGAAAATAAAGCAACATCAAAATTTACAGTAAAAATTTTTTATCAGGTATCAATATCAGGTCAGTTCATGTGGTCCATGGCTTGTAAGATGTTGGAAAACTTGTTGTGGTTGTTGTTGTGCCATCGAGTCGGACCTGACTCATAGCGACTCCTCCTTGGGTTTCTGAGGCAGTATCACTACGCAAGTAGATTGCCCCATCTTCCTTCCGAGGAGTGGCTGGTGGGTTTGAACTGCCAGCCTTCTGGTTAGCAGTCAAGTGCCTTAGCCTCTATGCTACCAGAGCTCCTGTTGGAAAACTAGTGTTTGGTAATTAACTAAAATAACTGCATATCTTAAATTTCAGAAAATTTTCATAAAAATCCAGATTTCTAACTATTTTATTGAAAATCTGAGACATCTGGCAACACTGTCCCTATATTATCCATCAGTAACAACTGGTTGTTGTTGCTGTTGTTATGTCCCGTCAAGTCGACCCTGACTCATAGCGACCCCTCCTTGGGTTTCCAAGGCAGTATCACTATGGAAGTAGGATTGCTTCCTTCCGAGGAGTGGCAACTGGTAGAAATTGAATTACTGCTTGAAAATCCAGGGAGGTGCAAAGGGTCAGTGACCTGGCTACCAACTGAAAGGTTAAAAGTTTGAGTCCACTAGGAGGCACTTTGCAAGAAAGTCCTGGCCATCTACTGAAAAATCAGTCCTTAAAAACCATATATAGCACAGTTCTACTATGACACACATTAGGGTCTCCATGAGTCTATATTGACAAATGGCAACTGGTTTACTGGTTTGAGCTAATACTTTCCCTCTTAAGCTAGGAACATACCCATTACACTCTTCACACATTTCCTGATCTCTATGCCGTGAAGATAATGTAAGTTGCCATTTACCATTGCATTTGATTTATTTTGTCTTACTATTAGAATTTATAGAAAGGGAAATATTTTGTAACCTAATATTTAACAAAAAGTTGAAGCCAAGATATGAAACAAGAGGGGTATAATATCTTAAAAAATTCAAACCCAAAGCCACTGCTGTTGAGTAAATTCTAACTCATAATGATTCTATAGGGCAGAGTAGAATGCCCCATAGTGTATTCAAGCCTGGAAATCTTTGCAGAAGCACACTGCCTCATCTTTCTCCCACAGAGACACTGATGGATTCAAATTGCTGACTTTTTGGTCAGCAATAAAATGCTTTAACCACTATGCTACCAGAGTTTCTAATCTTAATAAAAAGTGATAACATACTATCATATTTCTTTAGAGAGAGTAGAATACTCAGACATATTTAATTTGTGAAAAAAAAAATATTCTTGTGTTGAAAAATAGAACCCTTATATAGAATTATTAATCAACTTTCATATCTTTATCTATTACTCTATGTACCTGATTTTTCTAGTCATACCAGTTGCAAATTCTTTCCTCAAAAATAGAAATATTAGCAGAAAATTCTCTTTTGGATAAAATGATAGAAGAGTTAACTTGGTTAGTATGACAATAAATGGTAGAGGCAACAATACTGGTACAGCTCCTTCAATAATCAAGGGAAGCCCTTGAATTTTATTCTCACAGTAGATGATCACAATTCAGCAGTTCTAAATACAGTGAGAGTTCCTTTAATTCACAATCACTCTTCTTATATTAATGAAAAAGTATTTTCATATACTTCCAAATAAAGGGACAAATAAACAACATCATGATAAATGGAGAGAAGATTAAAGTTGTTAGGGATTTCATTTTACTTGAATCCACAATCAATGCCCATGGAAGCAGCAGTCAAGAAATCAAATCATATCTTGCATTTGGGGAAATCTGCTGCAAAAAGACTTCTTAAAGTGTTAAAGAGAAAGATTAAGGTGCACCTAATCCAAGCCATGGTATTTTCAGTCACCTTATATGCATGTGAAAACTGGACAATGAATAAGGAAGACAGCAGAAGAATTGACACATTTGAATTGTGGTGTTGGTGAAGAGTACTGAAAATACCATGGATGGCCAGAGTAATGAACAAGTCTGTCTTGGAAGAATTGTAGCTGGAATGCTCCTTGTAAGTGAGAATGCCCAGACTTCTTCTCACGTATTTCTGTCATGTTTATCAGAAGGGAGGAGTCCCTGTAGAAGGATATCATGCGTGGTAAAGTAGACAGGCAACAAAAAAGGGGAAGGTTTTCAAAGAGATAGATTGACACAGTGGCTGTGACAATGGGCTCAAGCAAGCAAGGATTGTAGTAAGGAGGGCACGGAACCAGGCAGTGCTTTGTTACATTATACACAAGGTTACTATGAGTTGGATCTGAGTTGATGGCACCTAAGAACAACAACCAAGTAAGACATGATACATTTCTGTATGATATTTGTTAATAGCCTTGACCTGACAAATATCTTTTACAGCTTCAAATGTCTAATTCAGTATTATCCCTGTGGTATAACTTAAAGCAACCAGTTATGAAAACAAGGCATTGTTGATTCTTACTGGATACACTTGGAAAAAAAAATATTTCATGCATTTCCCATACTGTGATTCTTATTTGAGCAGCTAGATAGAATTATATATTTTTTGATAAAATCTGCAATGTTCACTGTTCTAACTATAAACTTCTATGTCTTTCTAATCTCTTTCTCACCAGTCTGTGTGACTCATCACTTTTTTTTTAAGTCCTTGCTTTCCCTAAATATTTTCAGCCACTGTTTTAGCAATCAGGGCATTATGGATAATTTTTTATTATACTACTACATTGAAATAATTAATAATTTATATTAAATGTAAGTCAAAGCAGAAGTTTGTTGTTAAAAGGATAGTAAAGTATATGCCACATTGATGTATAGAATGAAAGAACCTTTACAAAGTTTTTTAATGAAAACATTTATTAAATTTTATGATTAAGTTGCATAACCAAAAATATATAATAAATTGTATAATTACAATTGCTACATATAAATATTGAATCACCACGACATTAAGAAAGTAAATTGATTTAATCATTTAAAACCAAAATTACATCATTAAATCTATATTAAAAATAATTTATTATACTGAGAATTCTAATTAATTTAAACTAAAACATAATTATTGAATAAATTAATTTATTTAATGCTTGTGATGATATAGTCTTGACATAGCGATGATCTCCAAGTAAAATATTTTAACAACAAATTTATGATAATGAATATCATTTAACAAAAATAATAGGTTGTCTTAGAACCAGTTTTTTTTTAATCACTCTTAGACTTGGAATATCTATGTAAGCATTTCAAAAGTCATCATTTCAGGATTATTTTAAAATATTCAATGTGCAAAAAAGTTGGAAACTGCATAACAACCACAGAAGAGTTTAAGGATAAACATATTAAGATAAAGTGCATGAAATCAGGTAAAATGTAAAACATAATGTAATAACTGTGTGTGTACGGATGTATTAATTTACTGTATAAATGAGCACATAAAGGAACACACATGTGTGTAAGATAGATAGAGAGTACTAGATTCATCCTTATATAGAAAATTGTTGTTGTTGTTATGTGCTGTCAAGTTGACTCTGATTCATAGCAACGCTATGTACAACAGAACAAAAGACTGCCCTGTGCCATGCTCTAAATCTTTAGTATACTTAAACCCATCATTGTAGCCACTGTGTCAGTACATCATGTTGAGGGTCTTCCCCTTTTTCACTGACCTTCTACTTTACCAAGCATGATATCCTTCTCCAGGGAATGGTCCCTTCTGACAACATGACCAAAGTAAGTGAGGCAAGGTTTGGCCATTTTTACTTCCAGGGAGCATTCTTGCTGCACTGCCTCCAGGACAGACTTGTTTGTTCTTCTGGCAGTGCATAATATTTTCAATATTCTTCCCCAACACCAATATTCAAATGAATGAACTCGTATTTGATATTTCTTATTCATTGTCCAGTTTTCAAATGCATAAGAGGTGACTGAAAATACCATGACTTGGGCTATGCACACCTTAGCCTTCAAAATGACATCTTCACTTCTTAACAATTTAAATTTTTTAACACTTCACTTTTTAACACTTTAAAAAGGTCTTTTGCAGCAGATTTACCCATTGCAATATGACATCTGATTTCTTTCAGAAATTTCTATTGCTTTCATGGGTATTGATTGTGGATACAAACAAAATGAAATCCCTGATAACTTAAGTCTTTGCTTCATTTATTGTGATGTTGCTTATTGGTCCAAGTGTGCGGATTTTCTTTTTCCTTATGTTGAGGTGTAATCCATACTGAAGACTATAGTCTTTGACCATCATCAGTAAGTGCTTCAAATCATCTTCACTATCAGCAAGCAAGGTTGTGTTACCTGCATATCACAGGTTGTTAATGAATCCTTCTCCAATCCTCATGCTGCATTATTCTTCATATAGTCTCAATTTTTAGATTATTTTGTCAGCATACAGATTGAATAAGTATGGTGAGAGGAAACACCCTGACACACATCCTTCCTGACTGTAACCCATGCAGTATTCCCTTGTTCTGTTTGAATAGCAGCCTCTTAGTCTATGTCTATGTTCCTCATGCACACAAGTAAGTGTTCTGGAATTCTTATTCTTCACAATGTTATCCATAATTTGTTATGACCACACATAGTCAAATGACTTTGCATAATCAATAAAACACAGGAAAAAAATCTTTCTAGTATTCCTTGCTTTCAGCAAAGATCCATCTGATGTCAGCAGTGATATTCTTTGTTCCATGTTCTCTTCTGAATCCAGCTTTAATTTCTGGAAGTTTGCTGTCAGTATATTGCTGAAACTGTTTTTAATTATTATCAGCAAAATTTGTGTGTGATGCTTTTGTCTGATAATTTCCACTTTTTGTTGGATCATATATATATATTTTTTTTTTTGAATGGGCACAAATATAGATCTCTTCCAGTCAGTTGGCCAGGTAGCTGTCTTCCAATTGTCTTGGCATAAACAAGTAAGCACCTCCAGTGCTGTATCTGTTTGTTGAAACATCTCAAAGGCTATTCCATAAATTCCTGGTTTCTCACCATTTCCCTCAGTGAAGATTAGACTTATTCCCTCAATACCATTGCTTCTTGTTCATACTTTACCTCCTGAAATAACTGAACATCTACCAATTCATTTGTACAGTGACTCTATATTTCTTCCATTTTCATTTGATTCTTCCTGAATCATTCAATATTTTGCCCATAGAATCTTTCAATATTGCAATTGAAGTCTTGATATTTTTCTTCAGTTCTTTCAGCTTGTAATGTACTGAGTGTGTGCTTTCCTTTTGGTTTTCTAATTCCAGGTCTTTACACATTTCATTATAATACTTTACTTTGTCTGCTCAAGCTGTCCTTTGGAAACTTTTGTTTTGCAATTTTATTTCATCATTTAGTCATTTGCTCTAACTTCTCCATTCAAGAGAAATTTTCAAAGTCTCATCTGACATCCATTTTGGTCTTTTTTTTCCCTTTCCTGTCTTTTGAATGATATTTTGCTTCATGTATAATGTTCTTGATGTCATCTCGTACCTCATCTGGTCTTTGGTCACTGGTGTTCAAAGCATCAAATCTATTCTTCACATGGTCTCTAAATTCAGGCTGGGTATGACCAAAGACCTGTTTTGGCTCTTGTGGACATGTCTGAATTTTCTTCAGGTTCAACTTGAACTTGTATATGAGTAATTTATGGTTTGTTCCAGAGTCAGCTCCTGGACTTGTTTAACTGATGATACTTGGTTTCTCGATCATCTCTTTCCAGACATGTAGCCAATTTGATTCCCGTGGCTTCCATCTGGCAAGGTCAATGTGTATAATCACCATTTACATTGTTGGAAAAAAAGGGTATTTGCAATGAATAAGTCATTGGCCTTACAAAATTCTATCATGAGATCTCTGGCATCTTCTCTATCACCAAGGTATTTTTTTCCAATTACTGATGATTCTTCTTTGTTTCCAACTTTTGCATTCTAATCACCAGCATCAATCAATACATCTTGATTGTACATTTGAGGAATTTGAGACTGCAGAAGTTGGTAAAAATCTTCAATTTCTTCATTTCTGGCTTCGGTAGTTTTTGAGTAAATTTGAATAGCAATTTTATTAACTAGTGTTTCTTGTAGGCATATAGCTATTACCCTCTCACTGACAGCATTGCACTTCAGGATAGATTTTGAAATGCTCTTTTTTGATGATTAATGAAATGCCATTCTTGTTCAATTTGTCATTCCCTGTAAAGTATACCATATGATTGTCTGACTCAAAATGGCCAATGCCAGTCTATTTCAGTTCATTAATATCAATAATATCAAACCTTATCTGTTTCATTTCCTTTCTGATAGCTTCCAATTTTCCTAGAATCATACCTCATAGATTCCATGTTCTGATTATTAATGAATGTTTGTAAATATCCTTCCCATTTTGAGTTATGCTTCATCAGCAAGTGAAGATCCCAAAACCGTTACTCCATCTATATCATTAAGGTCGACTCTATTTTGAGGAGGCAGCTCTTCCCAGTAGTAGTTTGAATGCCTTCCAACCTGAGAAACCCATCCTCTGGAACTATATCAGACAATTTTTCTCTGCTTTTCATAAAGTTTTCAGTGGCCAACTTTTTCAGAAGTGGATGATCACATACTCCTTCCCAAACTCTCTTAATCTGGAAGCTCCATTGTAAACTGTCTACCATGGGTGACCCTGCTGGTATTTGAAAGACTGATGGCATAGCCCTGATGACATAGCATACAGGCTCTCCGCAACACACACACCACCACAGTATGACAAGCTGACAAAAAAGTGGTGGTCCCACCTACTCATTTCAAAGCAGTATTCTAGTTGTACTTCTCCCAAGACTGTTTTTTTTTTTTTTTGTATTTATTGTTATTCTGGTATTCGATGCTATATTCAATATTCTTAACCTCCATAATAATTGAAAATTGTCAATACTTCTTTAGTCTTCCTAGTCCATATCCAACTTCTGCAAGCATATGAGGCAATTGGTAATGCTATGGCTTGGGTCAGGCACACCTTAGTCTTCAAATTTCATCTTTTCTGTTTAACACTTTAAAAAAGAGGGTTTTTTGCAGTAGATTTTACCCAAGCCATTGTTTAATTTCTTGAGTGCTGCTTTCTTGGTTGTTGACTGTGGATCCAAGTGAAATGAAATCCCTGACAACTTCAATATTTTCTCAGTTTATCATGATGTTTCCAGTTGTGAGGAGTATTATTTTTTTTATGTTAGCTGTAATCCATATGAAGGCTGTAGTCATTGATTTTGATCAGTAAATATTTCAGGAATTCTTCACTTTCAGCAAGCAAGGTTGTATCATGTGCCTGTCACAGGTTGTTAATGATGCTTCTTCCTATCCTAATAACAAGTTCTTCATATTCTTCAGAATCTCAGATTAATTGTTCAGCATAAAGATTGAACATGTATAATGAAAGGATACAACATTTTCTGCTCTTAAACCACACAGTATCCCTTTGTTCGGTTCTAATGACTCCTACATGTTCTATTTATGGGATCTTCATGAGCACAATTAAATGTTCTGGAATTCTTTTTCTTCCCAATATTATTCATAATTTGTTATGATCCACAGAATAAAATACATTTTCATAGTCAATAGATCTTATGTAAACACCTTTCTGGTATTGTCTGGTTTCTGTCCAGATCAAACTGACATCAGCAATAATATCTCATTCCACACTTGAATTTCTGGCAGGTTTCTGTTACTACTGCAACTGTTTTTGTATTATCTTCAGAAAATTGTATTTGCATGTGATATTAATTATATTGGTGACAATTTCTTCATTCTGTTGTATTGCCTTTCTTTGAAATGAGCATGTTATAATTTTCTAGTACAATTATAACCAAATACTACAATTGGGTGGCTTTAACAAACAATAATTTATTCTCTTACAAAAAAATGTCATGAACCATGAGTCAGGAGGCTAGAAGTCTGAGTTCAGAGTGCTGGCTTTAGGGGAAGACTTTCTTTCACTGTGTCTCTTGTTCCTAGAAAGATCTCAGCAATGGGACCCTAAGTCCAAAGAATGCACTTCAGTTCTGGCTCCTCTTTCAAGATGGTATCTTGAAACCAAATCTTTTTTGTTACTGTGACTGTGCTATTTTTCCCCATCTTCTTTTAATGGTTTTTACTAAGACTGAATAATCCAAGAAAAAATCATGTAAAATGGCAGCTTGTTGGCTCACAGGCTGCAAATGCAACAATCTCAAGATTGGCAGGCAACACAGTAGGACACTGGTTGAAGCTGAGGAACTGGAGATGATGATGGGCCAAAAAAAGGATCCCCAAAGAGAAAACAGCTACAGACTTTCCCCCAGAAGCAAGCTACACCCCAGACATAACTCCCCTTCAACTGACTAACTGCTCATAGTAGATTTCACTAAGGAAGTGATTACCCCACATCCAATCACATTAAGGGGATTAACTACATCACAGCTACTAAGCTACTCAGAATCATGGCTCAACCAAGTTGACACACATCTTTATCTAGAACAGAACCAAATCTGAAAGTCTTCCAGTTGGTTGGACAAGTAGCTCTCTTCCAAATTTCTTGGCATTGATAAGTGAGAGCTTCCAGAGTTGAATTCATCTGTTGCAACATCTCAACTAATATTTCATCAATTGCTGAAGCCTTGTTCACCAGGGGTTTCAGTGCCTCTTCAACCTTTTCTTTCAATATCAGTTTTTGATATAATAATTCCAGAAATGGATGAATACTGACCAAATCTTTTTTGTTACTGTGACTGTGCTATTTTTCCCCATCTTCTTTTAATGGTTTCTGTGTAATTGAATATTTTCCCGACAAACTTCTTCAATGTTGCCACCAGAGGCATGAACACTTTCTTATGTACTTTCAGCTTGAGAAATGTCAAACTTATTCTTCTCTGTTGATTTTCTAACTCAAAGTCTTTGCACATTTCATTATAATACTTTATTCTGTCTTCATGTGTTGCTCTTTGAAATCTTTTACTGAGCTCTTTATTTTGTCTTTTCTTCCACTAACTTTTGCTACTGTATATAAAAAACATCCATTTTAGGTACTCTATGACTTAAATGTTGGTCTTTCTTCCCTATCTTTTAATGACCTTTGGATTTCTTCATGTATGATATCCTGTAATATTTTATCAGATAATATTTCACTGCTATTTATAAGGTTTTCACTGGCTAATTATTCAAGAAGTGGATGGCCCCTTCCTTCTTCTCAGTTTGTCTTAGTTTGGAAGCTCCATTGAAACCTGTCCATCCTGGGTGACTTTGCTGATATTTGAAATACTGTTGGCATAGCCTCCAGCCTCACAGAAACACCAAGCCACCACAGTACAAAAAACAGAGATGAGTGGTATCCTTTCACCATATCTATTCAATCTGTATGCTAATAAAATAATCCAAGAAGCTGGACTATATGAAGTAGAGTATGGCATCAGCATTGGGGGAAGACTCCCTGACAACCTGCCATATGCAGACAACACAACTTTGCTTGTTTAAAGTGAAGATGGCTTGAAGCACTAACTGATGAAGATTAAAAACTACATTCTGCTGTATGGATTATATCTCAACATAAAGAAAATGAAAATCCTCACAACTGGATCAATAAGCAATAGTATGATAAATGAGAAAATATTGAAATTGTCAAAGATTTCATATTACATGGTTCCAAAATCAACACTAATGGAAGCAGCATTCAAGAAATCAGACACCTTGTTGCACTGGAAAAATGTGCTGCAAAAGATCTCTTTAAAGTGCTAAAGAGTAAAGATGTCTCTTTGAAGATTATGGTTCACTTTACCCGAGGCCTGGTCTTTTTAATCATCTCATATAGATTTTGGTAAATGCATATTCCACGTGCTGGAATATTGCTGGCTTCCACCCATAAATCACGCAGAAGAAAACTGCATTCAAATGGGGGCCCAAGCAATAGCAGGCTATGTCTGAATTATAGAAAGCAGTCTTACTCTTCTTGCCTTTAGGCCCTTATGATTCAAGTTGAAACATGATTTGGGGGATATCTGCCAAACCTGCTTATGCAGAAGGTGGATTATGGCAAAAACCTAAGAGCACTGCCCAAAGCACTGCCCATTATGATTCTAGACTAGAAAGTTTCCACATGCTGCAGTAAAATATACACCCATTTGAAAGGTATTTACTCGATTGCTTTGGGTATTGATTGACACATTGCATGATAGAATGACATAAAGTCATCATTACACTTGAAATATACATAATGACTTGAATGATGGCAGAGGAACACTCTAATATGGAAGACACTGCCCAAAATAATTCCATAAGCAAATGGTTCTTGGATTCTGCAGAAGATTCCAAGATGGTGGAATAGGCAGAGAAACTGCACAGACCCTCTTCAACAAAGAAAAGGGAAACCAATTAATACAGACACAAAAGATAATCCTGGACTCCTGAGCCTTGAAGGGAAGGATGTAGAAGTAGACTAAAACCCAACTATCAGAAGAATTTGCATGAAAATACCAAAAAAGGAGACATATGGAGCTACTGTCTGGCAATGATTCTGAGTGATCCTGATGGCACAGACAGCTTGGAAATTCCTGAGTGGTGGTAGGACCTAAGAATTAAACTAAAAATCAGCCCTGCTAGCAAGGAACTGCATGGAGGACTGTTCTGGTGGCTGGGAAATAAAAGGCAAAGCAGTGGGGAAGAGGAAGGTGGGCTAAGCTGTGGACTTTTGCCTGTCTGGAGGGCACAGCTATTTTGAATGTTTACAAGTGGCTTGACAATTTTGAATATTTAAAGAGACAGTGCTCTCCCAGATTACAGAGGCTTAAGAACAGGATCTGCTTGCCAGCAACACCAAACACTCCAGACCTGAAAGACTGAAAAGGCTAAGGATAAAAACCACCAAGAAGAGCCTGAATCCCCCTTGGCTGCTTTTCATAAACCGTTAACAGAAATCTAAATAACAAGAAGACCATGATGTCTCAGAGACAACAGACCATCTCAGTCCACACAAAGAAGCAGGATAAAGTGGTAGAATCAAGGGAACATGATACAGACCGAGAACACATCCCTGAAGAAGAAGCAGCACTGGAACTCTCTGGTAAGGATTCAAAAAATTGTATTTAGGTATCTTCAAAAGATTGAGAGACAGACTAAAGAAAATACAGAAAAACTCTAGAAGAATTCTGGAAGAAAATACAAGAACAAGATGACAAAATAAATGAAAAATTAGAAATGATTCTAAATCTACGGATAGAAATCCAGAAGATTAATACTAAATTGTCAGAAATAGATAACACGTTGGAAAGGCAAAGGAGCAGAATTGATGCAATGGAAGACAGAATTAATGAGATGGAAGACAAATATCTGAATGCTTCTTTGGAAAGTGGTCAATGAAAATTAAAAAATCAAAACAAAATTAAGAAAGCCTAAGGTTCATGTGGGATACCATCAAAAGGAATAACCAAAGTGTCATTAGAATTCCAGGAGAGGAAGAGAAAAATAAAACCACTGAGAAAATAGTCTAAGATATGCTGGAGGAGAACTTCCCTGAAATGATGAAAGATGAGAATATATCCATTCAGGAAATCCAACAAACCCCAAACAGGATAGACCCCAAAAGAAAATCACCAAGACATATCAACATGAAACTCATCAAAACCAAAAACAAAGACAGAATCCTGAGCAGCAGGGAAAAAACAAAAAGTTACTTACAAAGGACAGCCAGTAAGAATAAGCTCTGATTTCTCACCAGAAACCATGCAAGCAAGAAGGCAATGGGATGGTATATATAAAACCATGAAAGAGAAAAATTTCCAACAATTATGTTGTTGTTGTTATGTGCCATCGAGTCGGAACCAACTCATATTATATACCAAGAAAAATTGTCCCTCAGATATGATGGTGAAATTAGGAGATTTCCAGATAAGCAGAAACTAAGGGAATTTGTGAAAACCAGACAAATCTTTCAAGAGATGCTAACAGGAGTCCTATGAACAGAGAACAAAAAATAGCAAATCACAACTGACCATTAATACACATGATGACATAACCCAGAAACCACAGCTATGGACATTACAAAGTAAAATGAGCTTACAAGACTGTGAACAGGGAACTAGAGACAACAATTGGCAAGTGAGGACAACTACAAACAAAAAGAGGGAAAATACTTTGTAGTTTCAGAACATCTAAATGGTGAAGAAGTTAAGAAAGTTGCAAGATAGAATGAACTGTTCTAAATTCAGGGATAAAATTACAAATCATAGGGTAACCTCAAAGAAAAATGATAAACCTTCATATCACCATAAAAAAGAGGACAAGCACAAATACTCAGCAAATACTAAAACAACAAGAACAAAGGAAAAGATAACACGATTCATAAACATAATGAGCTTAGCACAGAAAATGATATGGAACAAAGAAACCAGGGAAACCATGAAAAAACACATACCAAAATGACAGCAACCAATTCATACTGGTCAATAATTACATGAATATTAATGTATTAAATGCACCATTCAAGAGATGGAGAGTTACAGATTGGAAAAGAAAACAAAATCCATCAATACGTTGCCTACAAGAGACACATCTTAGAGATAAAAAAAAAAGCAACTAAAAATCAAAGCTTGGAAAAGGATCCATCAAGCAAATGGCAACTTTAAGAGAGCAGGAGGGGCAATATTAATTTCTGACCAAATTGACTTTAACACAAAAACCACCATATGAAAAAAGGAAGGGCATTATATAATGATAAAAGGATCAATTGATCATGAAGATATAACCATAATAAATATCTATGGACCCAATGAAAGAGCCCCAAAATGCATAAATCAGACTTTAAAAGAGTTGAAAAGCCAAATAAATGACTCCACATTCATAGTGGGAGACTTCAATATACCACTATCTTTGAAAGATAGAACAACTGGAAAAGAACTCAACAAAGATGCAGAAGAGCTAAAAAGTACAATCCAACAACTTGGCCTTATAGACATCTACAAAGCACTTCACCCAAAAATAGCACAATATACATTCTTCTCCAGTGCACATGGAACATTTTCCATGATAAACCATATGTTAGGCAATAAAGCAAGCCTTAATAAATTTAAAAACATTGAAATACTGCAAAGCATCATCTCAGATCATAATGTTATTAAATTAGAAATCAATAATAGGAAGACCAACAGAAAAAGGGTAAACACATGGAAACTGAATGAACCCTCCTTGAGAAAGACTGGGTAAGAGAAGAAATAAAAATTGAAATTCAAAAATTCATTGAATCAAAAGAGAATGAAAATACAACATACCAAAATCTTTGGGACATAACAAAAGCAGTGATCAGAGACCAATATATAGGAACGCATCACACATCAAAAAAAAAGAAAGAGCCAAAATCAATACTTTTAACCAATATCTCCAACAATTAGAAAAAGAACAGAAAGAAAAGCTCACAGTCACCAGAAGAAAGGAAATAATAAAAATTCAAACAGAAATCAATGAAACAGAAAATAGAAGGGCAATAGAAAAGATCAACAAGACCAGAAGTTAGTTTTTTGAAAAGATCAATAAAATTGACAAATCACTGGCAAATTTAACAAAGGAAAAGAGGGAGGGGATACAAATAATACAAATAAGAAGTGAAATGGGTGATATCACAACAGAACCAACTGAAATAAAAAAGGAAAATATCAGGATAGTATGAAGAACTATACTCCAACAAATTTGAAAATCTGGAATAAATGGTCAGATTTCTAGAAACACACCAATTACCTAAACTAACACAGAGTGATGCGGAAAAGTTGAACAGGTCCATCACAAAAGAAGAAATTGAAAAGGTCATCAAAAAATTACCAATTAAAAAAAAATCCTGGCCCAGACAGTTTCACTGGAGAATTCTACAAAACATTCAGAGAAGAACTGATATTCATCCTACTCAAACTATTCCAAAACATAGAAAAGGATGGAATCCTCCCTAACTCATTTTGTGAAGCAAGCATAATCTTGATACCAAAACTAGGCAAAGACATCACTCAAAAGGAAAACTACAGATCAATATCCCTCATAAATATAGATGCAAAAATCTTCAAAAAAAAAATCCTAGACAATAGACTGCAACAGCATATCAAGAAAATCATTCATCATGACCAAGTGGGGTTCATATCATGTATGCAAAGGTGGTTCAACATTAGAAAAACAATCAATGTCTTCCACCACATAAATAAAGCAAAGGAGAAGAACCACATGATCATCTCAATTGATGCAGAAAAGGCATTTGATAAAATCCAACATCCATTCCTGATCAAAATTCTCAGCAAAATAAGAATAGAATGGAAATTCCTCAACATAATAAAGGGCATTTATGCAAAACCAACAGCCAACATTATTCTCAATGGAGAGAGACTGAAACCATTCCTCTTGAGA
>NW_006921725.1:233424-241920 GCF_000298275.1 Orycteropus afer afer | reverse complement strand
AAAAATGAACTCCAGATGGATCAAAGACTTAAATGTGAAACCTAAAACTATAGAGTTCCTCAGGGAAAAACTAGGGGCAAATTTAGGGTCCCTAATATATGGCATAAATAGACTATGAAGCCTAACTCAAAATGCACAAACAGCAGAAGGGAAACCAGAAGATTGGGACCTTCTAAAAATTAATTTTTTATGTGCTTCCAAAGAATTCTCCAAAAGAGTCAAAAGAGAACGTACAGATTGGGAAAACATATTTGGTAATGAGGTATCTGACAAGGGACTTACCTCTAGAATTTATAGAACTACAACATCTCAATAATAAAAAAAAATAAAAAGACAAATATCCAATTAAAAATGGGCAGAAGATATGAATAGACACTTCATCAAGGAGGATATCCTAGCAGCCAACAAACATATGAAGAAATGCTAACAATCATTAGCTATTAGGGAGATGCAAATCAAAACAGAGATACCATCTTGCTCCAGCACTAGTAGCAAAGTTCAACAACGCACAAAATAACAAATGCTGGTGAGGATGTTGAGAGATTGGGACTCTCATACACTGCTGGTGGGACTGTAAAATGGTTCAACCATTGTAGAAAGCAGTATGGCAATTCCTTCAAAAGTTGGAACTAGAAATACCATTTGACCCAGCTAGTCCATTACTAGGTATATATCCTAAAGAAGTGAGAGCCATGACAAATACAGGCATATGCACACCCATGTTCATTGCAGTACTATTTACAATAGCCAAAAGATGGGAACAACCTAGGTGTCCATCAACTGAGGAATGGATAAACAAACTATGGTACATACACACAATGGAATACTACACAACACTAAAGAATAATGTAGAATCTGCAAAACACCTCATAATGTAGATGAACTTGGAGGACCTTATGCTGAGTGAAATAATTCAATCACAAAAGGACAAATATTTTATTAGTCCATTATTGTAAAAGTCAAGGAAACTTTTATCCATGGAAAGAAATTTTCTTTGTTGGTTACCAGGGGTCAGATGTCATAGGAGGGAATACTGTTAGATATAAATAGATAAGTATTGATTTAGGTGAAGAGAAGGGCAATGGACCAAATGTCAGTGATCAATATGGGGGCATTGTGGAAGAGAAAGAGAGAGGTAGGTGGGAGGTACAGACAACAAAGATGAACCCTTTCACACATGTAGTACTGTGTTGTCAGTGAAGGCAAACATGGGTATAAGGGTGGATAGATGGGTGTACAGGCTGAACAATTAGGTATATCTATGAAGGGAGGAGTGTGCCCAAGACTACATATAGGGTTGGCAGACAATTTTTCTACAAGTGTATTGTTATTTTCTGTAAGAATTCCCAGTTATTTAGTAGAGTTGACAATGGACTAGGTTGTAGTCACTGTGTGGTCACAGCCAGCTACTCAGAGGGACTGAGTAGTTGAACCTGTGGGCTCAGGACCATAGTCACAGAGGACATCAAGCTCAATTGGCATACCATACTACACAAAACATTGTTCCATCTCCTTCTTTGACAAATAGCAACTGAGATCTTAAAAGCTTGCAAGTGGCCATCTAGATGCAACAATGGATCTCTCATCATCCAGAGCAAAGAAGAATGAAGAAAACCATAAATTTATGGAAAAAATTAGTCCTAGTGACTGGCACACCATCCAATCTACAGCCTATTCGATGACTATGAGACCAGAAGAACTAGATGGTGCCCGGCTACTACTGGCAACTACCTGGAAGGGGATCTATGTAGGAGATCTTGGATAGAGAGGGAGAACAATGTGGAACAAAACTCAAAATCATTCAGAGAAAAATAAAAAGTGGGGACCAGGTTTGCTGGTCTAAGAGAGCCTGGTGGAACCACTGAGATTATGGCCCCTAGCTGCCCTTCAGGTCTGGAATTTAATGCACACCTGGGTCTTCCAGCCCGACAATAGGCAGGCATATGAGTTGAACATTTACCTGAGGTAGATACACTCCTTGGAGAGAACAGTATGGGAGAAAGAAGGACTGCTTATGCACAGGGAGACAGCTCAGGGGGCAGGAGTGCATAAAGGGATGGACACAGGGAAGAGGTAACTATCAGGAGAAAGTAGGAGGGGAGCTGTTGCATTGTCGTTAAAATTGTGGTCAATGTTATGAGACAAAGTGTATGTGAACTGCTATATGGAAAGTGAATTTGCTCTGTAAATTTTCACCCAAATCACAACAAAAATAAAATAAAATAAAATGGTTCTTACAAGACCAAGCTACTGGAGGAATTCATGGAGGGATCCACCATATAAAATAGCCTCTTTCTCATATCTCCTATTCTGGAACCACTTGAGAAACTGCTAGACCCATTGCCACCTGGAGCAGTGCCCTATAAAAAAAATTCTGCTGACTAGCAGAAGGCTGCTTGTTTCACAGATGGCTGTTCTAGAAACCAAAACCAAACACACGGCCGTTGAGTCAAATCTGACTCATAGCAACCCTTCCTTGGGTTTCTGAGTCAGTATCACTATGGAAGTAGATTGCCCAACCTTCCTTCCAAGGAGTGGCTGGTGGGTTTTAAACACTAACCATCTGATTAGCAGTCAAGTGCCTTAGTCACTTCACCACCAGTACTCACTCTGGCTGTTCTAGAGTACATGAAAAATACTTGATGTGGAAAACTGCTGCAATAAGTCGAACAGATAGAAAGGCCTTGATTCAGGATAGTTAGAATGGTCAGTTAAATGGATAGAATTGCATACTGTCTTCCTAGCCATGATTTAAGAACTAGGCAATGGTGAGAGCCCATATGTTTATACTTTTAACAATTCATGGGCAGTAGCTAATGGCCTGGTTATATGGTGAGGCACATGGGACACAGAAAATTGTACAATTAAGAGGACATTTATGTGAGACATGGATCTATGGAAAGCATGCTCGGAATAGGAGTGCATTAGAGTAGGACATTTGAAGACCATTAGAATAACCTACCGCCTCAATCAGAAAGCAATTGGAATCAAGAAGTGGATATGTTGGTATACTCCCTTGAGGTAGCCAATTGGGTCCATGAAATAAGCAGACACATGAGTATTAGGACAGTGTAGAGATGGAGAAGATCTAGACACTTTGTTCTCACACCCTCTGAGGCACAAAGGGCCAACAAAGACTGCCGTGTCTGCCAGCAAGAAACACAAAGGTTGCAAATGGCTATTGGCAAGATTTCCTTGGAGGAAGGCCATGCATACAGCTGGACCAATGATACCAGTGACACCAAATAGCTATGACTCCAAATAGCTACAAATAAGTCCTTATAGGAATAGATACTTTCTCTGGACTTGTTTTACATATCCTGTGACAGATACGAATGTCAAAAACACCATTAATGGACTGAAATAAAGACACCATACCAATTTGCAACAACAAGTTATATTTCCTCAGAATAAGGAACACACATTATAACCCACAGGGTGCAGAAGTGGGCCAGAAACATCCTATACAAACACTATGTTGCAAACCACCCTCAGGGTAATCATTCAATAGGGAATTGGAATGGGCAATTGAAATATTTGTTATCTAAAATAAGGAGAGATAAAGAAACGAAGGGCTGGCTCACACACCTTCATGAGTGTGTGCTCATACTTAGCATAAGGGAAGTACCTCATGCTTCCTCAGCATGAGGATCACCACTGGACAGATTTCTACAGTTCTCTGAGTGATCTGGGAAAGAGGGGCTGGGATGAGATACTTGTGCAACTGTACTGCCTCGGAAACCCAAGGAGGGGTCTCTATGAGTTGGGTTTGACTCGACGGCACATAACAACAACAACAACACCTGAAATTGTTTTTTCCTCTTAGAAGCTGTGGTTCTAGGATCAGCTGTGGGTGTGGGAAACTCGGGTGATTCTTAGTCAAGAGACAGTAACCATACTCCTGAACCTGTACATCAGAATTCCCAAGGACTTAATGTGATGAATTGTACCTTCTCCATCCGGCAAAGGTGGAGTTGACAGTGAATACTGCCATATAGTTTGGCGGCCAAGATAGTTCTCCAGTGTTGTATATATGTAATCCTACCCAACATTAATGATAGTTGACTAAGGGGAAGCACTTGTGAGACTAGTATTGCTACTTGCTATCTGGACTGGCATAACCAGTGATCCTGAAGCTCCTTCCAAAGTTGGAAAAGTTCATTTACCATAAATGACAAATGGAAGGAAGGAGAAACAAGGTTAAAGAATGAATAAGTGGGTTACTCAAAGGGGGAAATCTAACATTATGCTGATACTTCAAGAGAGACTCAGAGCAAGGAGTTGTTATCCAAGGCCAGAACAATGAAGATGAGACAGTCTTTTGGAGAACCTGACCAGATCTACAGCAGACTTGAATGGCTGTTACCTGATTAACCTCACCATTAGGAATATTTGCCCTACTGAAGAACTAATTGTTACTGTCTTGGAATAGTAAAACGATTGGGAGGTGAAGTTATTCCTTCAAATATGAAGGGGCCAATGGCAAGAAGAGCCAAAGGGAAGCCCGTGGTACAATGAATTGCTTGTTATGGCCCTTCTAGACACAATCCTTCATTTTATGATGTATTGTAAATCCTAGCTTCTAAGTCTGTGGTTATGGTTCCACTTTGGAGTGGGTTGTCTATTATGTTAATGAGGCAAGATTAAAGTGGGATGTATTGAGTCGTTGACTTGTTCAAGTCACTGTACTTAATTTCCTTCAGGGAATGATCTACATCCAATATATGAGAATGCTCTAGGAAAGTTCACCGATTGCTCTGGATCCTGAATTTGATATGTCATCATCTGACCTCTGGTTCTTGGGACTCGATAGAGCAGCCTGTCATTTAGAACCTGATTCATCAGCTTTCACAGCCTTATAAGACAACAGACTCTCATCTGACCTGCCAAATTTGGTTTATCACTCCCTGCAACCACAAGAGTGAGGAAAGCCCTCTAGACTGATGCTTGACCCATGGATTTGAGATTTGCCAGCCTCCACAACCACATGAGCTACTTCCTTGGGTTCTGCAATACATTACAATGATTCCACCAGCCACTCCTCAGAAGGAAGATTGGGCAGTCTACTTCTGTAGTGGTACTGCTTCAGAAACCCAAGGAAGGGTTGCTATGAGTTGGGTCTGACTCGATGGCACATAACAACAACAACAACAAGATAGGAGGGAGAGCACTTAAGGATGGAGGAGAAATTGATGTTAGAGATAATGGTGTGGTAGAGTAATTTGGAAAAGTTGGACATTTGGAACATCTTTAACCTTGGCCTCATAGCTATTAGCTTTGTGGTGATCCTTCTAAAAGAATTATTCAAGCATATGCATATGATTATTTCAAAATTTGAAGCTAAATTGAGACTATGTAGAGATACTTTTCATAAAGTATTTTTAAAATCACTTTTCATTATTTTAAATTTCATAAATATATTATTGTAATTGAATTTAGCTTTGTAATAGCTATCTTCAAATTCTTTTACCCAATTCTACTTTTCTACTTTATAATTACAGGGGAAAAAAAAGGTGATTAATGGATAAAATCAACCAAATTGTCAACTCAAGAAAGGACTGAAAGTCATTACAATTTAGTCATCTATTTGTCTGAGAAAAATTGATCCCTAAGTTCTTTATTTTATCTAGAATTAGAATCCTTGAAAGTAGTAAATAAATAAATAAGAAATCTATGGAACAGCAACAGTTTTAAAATCTTCACTCAGTATGATACTTATTACTGAATTCAAAAATGATCAATTGAAACAATACGAATTGAAAAAAAAAAAATCTCATGCACTGAATCACATTCTATAAAGTGTTTAACTATATATTAATTTTGTATGTGAATTTCCTAGTATTTCAGTTGTCAGATTTCCTTCAAATCTCTTCCCTGAGAATCTTCTGTCCCCATAGCCACTGATGAAATGGTGCTTCTAGCAAGTTCATTAGCACCATAAGTTCTTTGGGTTTTATTTTGCTTCTTTTTATTTCCTTTTGACTAAATAATCAATCCTTTATGTATTTCTTGAAAGGCATATCCTAGCAGATTTGAAAAACAGGGAATATTCTGTATTTGAAAACAAAAGGTAAAAGAAACAAACAGAATGGCAGATAATTGGAATTGTCACTAATAAGTGTGAAAGAATGAAGGTTTCTAGACAATAACTATCTTTAATAGGTATAAAATTAGGTATGCTTTAGTAAAATTCCTCTCAAAACTGTCTGAGGTCACATTAATGAGCCTGTATGTAGAAGTTCTGAAAACAAAGTTTTATGAAACAGGTGAAGGTGTCATTGTCATAGGATCAGAATCATTAATTTTCAGTGAATGAACAGAGTTATATACATGAAGCTGAGTCCTCAAAACACATTTTTTTCTAATATAATTATTTCTAAATAACCATTTTTCACTAAATGAAGTTAAATTAGAATTAATTCCATTGATAAACATAATTTCATCTCATTCCAAAGAAGTAGATTTTTTTTTTAATTATTGGCACACAGTCCATATTTCAAGGAATCTTAAAGTAAAAGAATATGAAAAGACAAGAAAAAATGTCCATCTAATGTTTAATTTTAACATTACAGGCAGAGATCTGAAAATTGCAGAAAGAATAACATCTTATATAATTAAATTATCAATATAATTCATGCTGCAAATAAAGGAGAGGACAATTATTAATCAAAAGTTCTCCTGCTTTCTTATAGTATCTGAGACAAATTCTCCATCATATTCATGCCCAATGGTTCTTTCTACATTTCCTTTTTCTGATCTTGAAGAATTGCCTTTATTGAATAGCATATTATTGCCCATTTGGTGTTATTTAAGTTCCCTTCATCCATTGTCCAAAAATGTAACTTTTTGTGTTTGAATTTTACTAGAATTTACACATAATTTGTATAATGGTGAATGAAAATGTCATCTGAGAAATATGATCCATTGTTCCTAAACTAGGGTTCATGTATCATTCAAGTTCAGAGGCAATGAGATACCAAAGGATAAATGGGGCTCATCTTCCTGGAATGTTAACTTCACTAATGTAAGTAATGTTAAACATCTTTATTTAAATTAATAGGAAAGCATATTATTCAGTGGAAATCATAAAAGGTGAGCATTTATTAAGATAAAATATGAAAATTTGCAGAACTGTCTCCAGCAAAGCATCTTAAGGAGTTCTTGTGGCACAGTGCCTAAGGCATTTAACTGCTAATAGAAAGATGGTGATTCTAATCCACCAGTTGTCTTATGGAAGGAAGATGAGGCAATCTGCTTCCATAAAGATTTACCTCCATGTAAACTCAAAGGAGATCACTATGAGTCGGAATTGACTCAATGGCAATGAGTTTGACTATGGTTTTAGACCAGAGCATCTTAGACTTTAACACACATTTTTAGTGCTACATTAAGTTCTTGGCTAAAATGAAATTTCCAGAATTTAATAAAAGAGAAGTAGTTCTGTAAAGGTTAAAGGAGGATTAATCAACAGAGCCCATGTGCCAAATCAGGTGTATCTATGTGTGTTAACAAAAACATTATTTTAAGAGTTTATAAAATTATCATATTTATTACATTAAAATTTATTTTGAACATTTATTTGTTATTGTTGCTAATTGTCATAAAGTCTTTTTGGACTTAAGTGATCTTTCCTAGCAGTAGCCCTGAACTTAACACTAATGAAAATCAAGAACAAAGTAGGTTTTTATTCTCTTGACACCCTCAAGCTCAGATAACACTGCTATAGTACTTTTTACAGACAGCATAATGTGCTCTCTTATGGTGAAAAATGCATTTATATTTGTCCTAAGCTCTACCCTTCTCTACTGTCTACCCCCACCTACATCACCTGTTATAGTACCTATATGTCAGTTTGTGTCCCTTAGTTTACAGCTTATGGAAGCAAAGCTTCCAGCTTTGAAGCAAACATTGCAAAAGAATAATACCACATTTGTCTCTTTGAAGGACCCAGGCCACTCCACATGTAACATGCAAGTACAGCTGCCTTTATAGAATCTGGCATTGTTTGGCTGTTGTACAATTAAAAAGAAAAAATAGAGAAAATGTTGGAGAGTACCACCCCAAATGGCTGCAACAGAGTCTAAGCCAACTTCCAGTAGCTGCTCAATCAAGATATAAAAGAAAAGTCAACAAGGGATGCAAGCATTTTATTATTAGCCATGTATCAGAATAGAAGGGGAAAAGAGACTCACAGAACTTAATAACTTCCAGAGATCATTGTTATGAGGCTGGATTAAAATGAGGCACTATGAGGTATCTATTACAATGTCTGGATTTAATAATATATATAACAAAAGCATACTTTATATATATATATATATATATATATATATATATATACATACACACACACACACACACACATATGGATATATGTATGTGTGTATATATATGAATGAAGACTGGCCAATCTACTTCCACAGTGATACCTTCTCTGAAACCCAAGAAGGGGTCACTATGAGACAGATCTGACTCAATAGCAGTGAGTTTGTTTTT
>NW_006921725.1:223133-233324 GCF_000298275.1 Orycteropus afer afer | reverse complement strand
TTGTTGTTGTTAGGTGCTGTTGCCTTGGATCTGACTCATAGTGACCCTATGTGCAACAAAATGAAACACTGCTCAGTTCTGAGACTATATTAGAGTTTCACTGCTATACATAAGGTTTTCACTGGCCAATTCTTTGAGAAGTGGGTGGTACCTTCCTTCTTCCAAGTCTATCTTAGTCTGGAAGCTCCCTGAAACCTGTCTGCCATTTGTCACTCATACTGGTAGCATAGCCTCCAACCTCACAGCAACACATAAGCCATCACAGTACAACAAATTGACAGATGAGTGGTGGATAAATATGCATATATATAGAGAGAGAGAGATAGGGAGAGAGAGAGAGAGAGCCCTGGTGGTGTAGTGCTTAAGGCACTTTACTGCTAACCAAAGGGGCTGGAGGTGCAAATCCACCAGCCACTCCTGGGAAGGAAGGTTCAGCAATCTACTTTCATAGTGATACCACCTTGGGAACTCAAGGAGAAGTCGCTATGAGTCAGATCTGACTCCACAGCACATAACAACAACAACAACAACAACAACAAAAAAATATATATATATATATATATATTATAAGTATATGTATATGTATACGTATGTATATAGGCATAGTGGGTAAGACAATTTGGTGGACAACCAGAAGTTTAGAAGCTCAAACTCACCAGCTGTCTGCTGGAGGAAAAAGTAGCCATCTGTCTCAGTAAAGATTTACAGTCTTGGAAACCAAATGTAGATCACTATGATTCAAAATCAATTCAATGGCTGTGGGATGTATTTATATATGTGTGTGTGTGTGTGTATAATATATAAGTATGTATTTATAATATAAGATACACATATGTTATACATATATAAAAAGGAGCTCTGGTAGCATAGTGCTTAAGGAATTTGACTGCTAACCAGAAGGCTGGTGGGTTTGAAGGAAGGAAGGAAAGTTGGGCAATCTACTACTTCTGTAGTGATATCGCCAGGGAAATCCAAGGAGGGGTCGTTCTAAGTCAGGTTCGACTTGAGGGCAGTAAGTTTGGTTTGTTTATATATGTAAATATATATATATATATATGGGAGCTCTGGTGGCATAGTGCCTAAAGCACGTGACTGCTAACCAGGAGGCTGACAGTTCAAACCCACCAGCCACTCCTCGGAAGGAAGATGGGGCAATCTACTTCCGTAGTGATACTGCCTCGGAAACCCAAGTAGGGTTTACTATGAGTCGGGTCCTACTCGAGGGCACATAGCAATCAATATACATAAATGTTCTGACACCACACAAAAAATGTGAGGAAAAATTCAGTATTATAAACTTTTCTTCCTTTTTTTAAAAATTTATTATTCTTTGGGTGCAAATTTACAAAGTAAGTTTGTTTTACATTCCACAGTTTAGGCACATTTGATTTTACATTCTGATTACCATCAACAACCATAAAAATCTTTCCTCCCCCCCACTTTCTGTGACTACCACCTCCCTGTGCCTTTTTAAACTATGCACTCCTGTCTATTCACCTTTCTCTCTGTGTAAATGCCACCCCTCTAGTATCTCATGTTTGATTACTCTAAGAGGTGCATCTCCCTAGACTAGGTGGGTGCATTGTCCTTTGGTAGGTGTTCTGCATGTATGTTTAGTAAAATAAACTTTTACATTATTCCTGAAAGATGAGATTTTATCACCATGGCTGTAAGAATGATGTTCATTAGTAGCAGGAAAACCACTCTCTTACATTCTGTAAAATAGTTTTTGTTGTTTTCAAAATGTTGCTACAGACAAATGAAATTTGAAACAACTCTTTGCCTACATAACTTTTGCTCCTTTGCAGTGAGTTACAAAAGTTCTTTGACTTCATTAAAGGAAACAAGATTTAGAGAATTCACCAAATGGTTCAAAAGCTATTGTTCCAAGCAAGCTGTCTTTCTTTTATCGTCTTTCTGCATGCTTCTTTGTTTATTAGCTTTCTCCTGCTCAGAAGATATCATTGAATGCTAATGTGTCAGTGTTTGCCTATTAAAGTGACAGCTTTCATATCCCAAGCAACCACTAGTTTATTAACCAGAGTATTCAGGAATTTATGTTACAATTCTGTCCCTCTGGTATAAATGTGAAAGTGTAAATGAATATACAGGTCAAGGATATGATTCCTAATATATTTCTATTTTTATATTGTACTTGCTTTTGGTTATTTTTTTTTTCATTGTGAAATTAACATGTCTCTCCCAAACACAACACAAATTTAATCATAAATGTTCCTTAAAATATTTCTAAAATATGAAGGAGCAATATTGATAGTTGTCTAAAAATTAGCATGATTGAGAGATGAGCAATCTAGAGATGTAACATGTTTGAATTTAATCATTTAGAGATCGGCATGCAAACCATTGATAGTATGTACACTTTTATTCTGGATCTCTTACTAGTAAAGACATAAAACTTAAAAACAAATAAGAGCAAGTGTGTATTTTTTCCAGGTAAAGTTCCAAATACAACTATGCAAATAATTTGAGGAAAACCTTTAGAACATATAATCCAACCTCAAATAGAAATATTCTTCACTTGGTTACTTTCAATCTGATTCTCGTTGTCATAAAAAATAGACTAACCAAAACCAAAGCCAGTGCCATGGAGTCGATTCCAACCCACAGTGGTTCTCACTTGGTTTCCAAGGCTAAAAATCTTTATGGAAGTAGGTTGCCTCATCTCCCCTGCCTCAGAGCACCTGATGTGTTTGAACTGACAGCCTTCTAGTTAGCAGCCAAATGCCTTACCCACTACAGCACAAGAGCTCCTTAGAAATAAACTCAGGCAAACAGATAACCCAACATCGCTTCCTCTAGTAAACACTGGGGTCCTATATAATTCCTACCTAATTAATACAAAATAAGAGGATATATCCAAGCTTCATTTCATCATCATGAAATGCTTGGCCATCTTTAACACAATGGAATAAATGTACTAAAATCTTATTAAAACAAGAAAGAAGCACAGCAATGCTAAAAGTTCTAGGTTTACTTTAGAGGATTTATTTTTCTGACTTATACTTCAGCATTGTCATTTAAAGCTTTTAACATATTAAGAAAGCATAACTGTTAATAATTTCAGACTATAGCTCATTTTACATACTGTACTGTATAAATTCTTAACATGAAAAACTTTTTCAATATAAATTGAAATATAGGAATCATATACAAATTTAAGCATACAAAGAAAAGCACAAAATGCCCCCTAGGTACTAAATTTATCATTATTTAAAATTAACATGTACACTGACAATAATAAGAAATTCATAATCCAGTGAGAGTAAGGTCACAAATAAAAAGGTATATCATAGTTAAATAATGATTTCTTTAAACTGTTTTGCCTATTTCTGTGTTTCTAACAAATATATTTTGAGATTGTATTGTGAATTAACGTTTTTTAAAAATAGAACATATAAGCAATACAGATAGAAAAATTTCTTTTAAATCTCTTTGCATTGAAAACCTATATGCCAAATCACTATGTTTTAGGCATATTTTGAAACTTCATAATAAGTATTTTTTTCCACTTATTAAACATTCCTATGAATGTTTGGCATTTTTCTCTAAGGATTACTTTTCTCAATTTTGATCATATTTCATCTGCTTTATAAACAGTGACTAGAATGACTTCTCCATCAAAATTTCTATATTCTTCTTCAAAGAAATAGAAAAAACTAATCTTCAAATTTATATGGAATGGCAAGGGACTCTGAGTAACTATAGCAATCTTGAAGAAGACAACTAAAGTAGGACTTATTGTCTGATTTCAAAAACATACCATAAAGCCACAGTAATTCATGTAGCCTGATACTGGTATAAAGACAGGCATACAGATCAACTGAATAGAACTGAGTCTAGAAATAAACCCGTAAATCTATGATCAACTGAAGTTTCTGGGTGGCTTAAAATGGGTAAGCATTTGACTTCTGCCCAAAAGGTTGTCAGTTTTAACACACCAACGGTTATCTCAGAAGGCAATCCTGGTGATCTGCTTCTGAAAGTTTACAGTTTTGAAAACTCTATGATTTACTGTTCTACTCTGACTCATAGAGGTCAATCTGAATCTTAATCAACTCCATACCAACTAAGCGTAAAGACCAAGTGATTTTTACAAAGGGTATTAAATCTTGTTAAAGGGGAAGGAAGAGTTTCTTTAATAAATCATTCACTGCTGTGGAGTCAAATCTGACTCATAGCAACCCCTCTTTTGGTTTCCGAGGCAGTATCATGACGGAAGTAGACTGCCTAATCTTCCTTCCAAGGAGTAACTAGTGGGTTTGAACTGCCAGGCTTCTGGTTAGCAGTCAAAAATTCCTTAGGCACTATGCCGTCAGAACTCCTTCTTTAGTAAATGGAACTGGGCTATTTGGATTTTCACATGGAGAAGAATGAATCAGGATTCATGCTTCACACCATATACAAAAAAAAAAAAAAAAATTCAAAATGGACCAAGCCCTAAATGTGAAGAGTAAAACAGTAAAATAAAATTTTTGAGACATATTTGGGAAATATATTTGGGAACAGTAGAATATCCAAAATATTTTTAAAAGGGCAAATGACTTGAACAGACTTTTTATCAGAGGATATTAAAATAACCAACAAGCACATTAAAAGATGCTCAAGATCATTAATTATTACAGTGAGTCAAATCAAACACATTGAGAAACCATTTCACCCTATTAGCATGACAATGATCAAAAAATGAAAAATAACACCTGCTGGTTAGGATTTTATGTGAGACATAAAGGTTGCCTCAAAATTCCAAGCAAACATAAGACTCTAACATGAATATTCCACTCAGTGACATCAACCATTCCATCTAGTCTAGTCAAGCCACTCACACAAAGTGTTGACAAATACAAGTCATTTCAATTACTCAAGATAGCAGACAGCATACAACAGAAAACATTTCCATGAGCCATTTCCTCATGGATCAAAAGTTGTCTGAGTGGGGATGGCTACTCTTCTATCTGTGCCCCAACTTTGCACTGTAGGTGAAGGATTAAGGCATCTTTCCCTCACCAAGTTTTATACTCCAAGGACTACATGACCCCCTAAATGAAGCTCAATGCAGATTTTCCCCCTGGATCTTCAATGAAGTAAGTGGTTAGACAACTGAGTACCAGGTAGAATTGCTTAGTGCTTTGTTACAAAATATAAAGATGCTAGAAGGGGAGGAACAGTAACTAATATGCCCATTGGGCATATTGGGAGGACTACCCACTCCCAGCTATGCAGAAATAGGAACCCTTATCCATTGTTGGTGGGAATGTAAAATTTACAGCCCCCATGGAAAATGGTTCAAAATGTCCTCAAAAAGTTGATCATAGGACTACTGTATTACCCCATATTCCCAATCCAAGTATTGTTGTTGTTGTTGCTGTTATGTGTCGTCGATAAATGGAGAAAATATTGACATTGTTAAAGATTTTATTTCACTTGAATCTACAATCAACACCCATGGAAGAAGCAATCAAGAAAATAGATAATATATTGCACTGGGAAAATCTGCTGCAATGACCTTATAAAAGTGTTAAAGAGCAAAGATGTCACTCTGAAAACTAAGTTGAACCTGACTCAACCCATAGTATTTTGAATAGCCTCATATGCACGTGAAAGCTGGACAATCAATAAGGATACTAAAGAATAATCAATGCACTTGAATTGTGGTGTTGGTGAAGAATACTGGAAATACTCTGGGCTGTCAGAAAATGAACAAATCTATCTTGGAAGAAGTACAGCCTGAGTGTTCCTTAGAAGAAAGAATGGCCAAACTTTGTGTCACATACTTTGGCTATGTTGTCAGAAAGGACCAGTCCCTGGAGAACTATATCATGTGTGGTAAAGTGGAGAGTCAGCAAAAAAAGGGGAAGATCTTTGACAAGATGGGATTGTCTGCTACAATGGTCTCAAGCATATTAAATATTGTGAGGATGGCATAGGACTCGGTAGTGCTTTGTTCTGCTGTATATAGGGTTCCTATGAGTCAGAGGTGACACAATAGCACTGAACAACAACAACAACAAACAGATATTAGTAATCCATTTCTTATTACTGAATAATAATCCAATGTATAAATATATTGAATTTTTGTATTCCTTCATCAATTTGTGGACATTGATGGTGCTTCTACTTGTGAACAAATATGAATAGTGATTCCATGAACAGTCACATACTACCTATTTTGTGTACATATGCTTTCAGTTATCTTATATATAAACCTAAGAGTAGAATTGTTAGGTTGTGATAACTCTATGTGCTATTTTTTATGGAACTGAAAAATCATTTCCCAGTTTCTCCACATCCTTGCCAACAATGTTATTCTCTATCATTTTCATCATTTTTGCTCTAGTGGGTGTAAGTGGTGTTTCACCATATTTCTATCTCAATTTTAATCATAACAATATTGATAATCTCTTCATGTGCTTATTGGTGATTTGTATTTATTCTCTTCCAGCAGCACACAGTCTGCTTTACTGTAACTTAGTGATATTTTGAAATCCAAAATTGTGACTCCAACATCATTTTTTTGTTTGTTTGTTTTCAATATTGATTTGACTAATTAGGGTCCATTTGACTTTTAGAATCCAATCATCAATAGCTTCCATCAAAAGAGACAATATTTTTATAGAGATTGCTTGGCACTGTAGATCAATTTGGAGAATATTTCCATCTAAACATTAAGTTTGCAAGTCATTAACATCTTTGCATCTTATTAGGTCTTCTATAATTTCTTGAATTGGACAAATATGCTGCAAAAGACCTTCTTAAAGTGTTATAAAAGCAGAGATGTGACTTTGAGAACTAATGTGCATCTAACCTAAGTCACAATATTTTCAAACACATCATATGCATGTGAAAGATGGACAATGAATAAGGAAGACCAAAGAACACTTAATGTCATTGAATGATGGTGTTGCCAAAGAATATTGACTATACCTTTTCAGAAGAAAGAATAATTTTGTCTGGAAGAAGTATAGACAGAATTTTCCTTAGAAGGAAAGATGGTGAGATTTAATCTCACATGCTGTGGTTCTGCTATCAGGTGGGATCAGTGCATGAAGAAACACATCATACTTGGTAAAGTGGAGTGTCAGCGAAAAAAAGGAAGACTCTCAACAAGATGGGGATAGTGAGGATAAGGAAGTACCAATCAGTATTTTGTTCTGTTGTACATGGGGTCACTATGATTAGGAAACTGCTCTACGGAACTAACAACAACCTCTACCATGGGAAATGATATTGTTACTTGTGATTAGTCATTTATGAAATGAATTAAAATTCAACTTTATATTTTGAGTGAAATCAATTTCCAAACAAGATACAATTCATGAAATAGGATCTTTCATAAAAGGTATAGTTTTGAAGAATTTTATGTTTATTAATGTAAAAATTATACAAATATTTTTGTATGAGAAAAATTAGAACAAAGATTTCACATTATAAAATATTAGGTGAAAAATAATATAGAATTTTAATATCTCATTCAATCTTTACAATATATATAATATTAGCTTATTAATGAAATCCTTTGATAATCTTAACATCCATAATAATTTCATTTTATGTGTCAAATTGGGTATATTGTGGTGTCCAGTTATTTGATAAATACTAGTTACATGTTTCTGTGAATTTATATTTTTGGTATGAATAACATTCACAATAAGTTGGCTCTAAGTAAATGAGGTCAACTTTTATAAAGTGAATAGGTCTGATCCAATCAGTTGGAGGCTTTAAAAATAAAACCCTGAGGTTTCCTAGAATAAGAATATATGTCCCAAGGTTGTAACATAGATATCCTGCCAGAGTTTTCAGCCTACCTATCATACAGATTTTGAACTTGATAACCTCCACAATTATGTAAGCCAGTTCCTTAAAGTCTGTTTCTCTAAATAAATAAATAAATGTGTGTGTGTGTGTGTGCTACTTAAATTCTATGATATATTCTGTGAAATAGGGCCTTATGTAATTTGGACATTGTGCAAACACCATATTATTTACTTAGAAAACAGACATGCCTAAATCGCGAGCAATAGCACTCACTGATTTTCCATCTTTGCATTGTTTAAAATCCTTTTGTTTCACTTCCAAACTGGACTTCTCCTTTGCTTATTACTGCTGCTATCATTAATTTTCTATGTTTGGGAGCCATTATGTACTTCACTGTAATATGTCCTAAAGAATATTAAACAGAAAGATAGTGCTACAATACTCAAGAGACTTGATGCACCAGAATGGATGCTGCTGCCCACCAGTCAAAGCATATACTGTTACATGGTAAGCTTTTTGATTTAATATAGGGAAAATTCATATTAAAATAACAATGGAAAGCACAGAAAATACATACAAGTGTATGTAAAGAAAATACATACAAAAGCTAATAAGATAGACATTTATTTTGCCTATCAACATACTTGACTGCTAACCAGAAGGTTGGTGGCTCAAACCACCAGTCACTCTGCAGAAGCAAGACTGGGCAATCTACTTCCTTAAAGATTTACCATGTTGGAAACCCAAGGGGGTTGCTATGAGTCAGAATCAACTCAGTGGCAGTGGGTTTGTTTGGTTATGTCATTATACCCTTGACAGCATAATCACTTTGTAGACCAGAGGCAGGAGATACAAGCATTGCTTGTGGGAATCGAGGTTACATCAATTACATCACTATTACTTCATCTGGTTACCTCACTATTTTCCATTCTCCAATCATGATTTCTTAATTCTATTATAGCCTTATGGGACCACAGATGTATGTATCGTCAGATATTACCTGAATGGACACTATGCAGTACATGAATGTGTGTGTGTGTATACATACACACATACACATATATGCACACACACATAAACACACATACACACACACATACATGTGGACAAATGTACATCTAACCTAAGCCATAGTATTACCTGTGTTAGTATGTTTCTCTGGAGAACCATGATTAATAATAACATTGTACTAATAGCATTGGAGGAGCTATCATAGCTTAGTGCCTAAGGCACTTGACTGCTAACCAGAAGGCTGGTGGTTCAAACCCAACAGCCAATCCTCGGAAAGAAGATAGGACAATCTAATTCTGTAGTGATACTACCTCAGAAACTCAAGGAGGGGTTGCTATGAGTCAGGTCTGACTCGATGGCACATAACAACAATGACAACAATAGCATTGGATGGTATTAAAATGTTTGTATCTATTTTTGTTTGGATAAGATAACACACTTCTAAAAGTCATGAAAAACTGCCTTACCTAAGAAATAATTTATAAGATAAGCAAGAGTAAGTATTAATAGGAAATACAATAATATTTTTCAGTTCTACCTGGAAAAATTTCAAAACATATAGTTTATATTTTAATTCAATGGCCTACAAATACTGAATTACCTTGTCCATCTAATCCTGTCACAAATTATCCTCAATATGAAACTAGTAAACCTATGAATGTGTTGAAACAGCATGCCTACTATTCTGAGTCCCAACCATAGGACTGAGAATGGAGTGAAGAGATGATTTTTACTTGATCTCAAGTCACATTTAATTGGTCAACTGATTATGATTCTGAATAAACCATCTACTAGCAGTTCAAAAAAAAAAAATCAAATAAAAAAGATCACTGCCTCTTGAGTTTAATCTCATTAATAAGAATATTTTTATATCTTTTTCTCATATTCTATTTTCATTTTTCCATTCTCATTTTTCCAGGAGGAGAACCAGAGAGAGGAGAGGAATAGGCCCGGGGACCAGACAGACAACGAGAGCCGCAGGGATCCAAATGAGGAGAGGGAACCCAGGCACGCCCAAAGCAGCAGGGTGGGAGAATCAAAGAGAGGAGAGGAGTAGGCCCAGGGACCAGGACAGGCAAGGAGTGAGCCACAGGGATCCAGGTGAGAAGAGAGAACTCAGGCATGCCCAAAGTAGCTGGGCAGGAGGACTGGCGAGGGGAGAGGAATAGGCCCAGGGACCGGGACAGAGAAAGTAATCAGCTGAAGAGACCCAGGTAAGGTAGTAGGAGAGGTTTCCAAAAGAGAGACAAACTTGTCTGTCTGTTTGTCCTACCATGGTGACAGGTTGATGTGAGTCTTCAGGCTGAAACACTGGTGTTTCTAAACCAGCTGGGTGCACATGGTGCACAGGTATCAGCCCAACTTACAGACTGAGGCAGACTAGGAAGAAACAAGAGGCCATCCACT
>NW_006921725.1:220411-220880 GCF_000298275.1 Orycteropus afer afer | reverse complement strand
GGAAGAATCATTAATAACCTGAGATATGCAGATGATACCACTTTGCTTGCTGAAAGTGACGATGACTTGAGACACTTACTAATGAAGTTTGAAGAATACAGTCTGCAATATGGATTACGTCTCAATATAAAGAAAACAAAAATCCTCACTATTGGACCAATAAGTAGCATCACGATAAATGGAAAAAAGATTGAAGTTGTCAAAGAGTTCATGTTACTTGATTCTACAATCGATGGCAATGGAAACAGCAGTCAGGACATTAGACGATGTATAACATTATGAAGGTCAACCATGAAGGAATTGTTTCAAATGCTGAGGAGCAAGGGTGTCTCCTTGAGGACTAAGGTGCATCTGACAAAGCCATTATATTTGCAATTGCCTTGTATGCATGTGAGAACTGGACAATGAATACGGAAGACCGAAGAAGAGTTGATGCTTTTGAGATGTGGTGCTGGCGAAGAATGCTGAA
>NW_006921725.1:217386-219616 GCF_000298275.1 Orycteropus afer afer | reverse complement strand
CTTTCTTGAAACATATGTTTCTAGTATTCTAGTATGTTATTAAGATGTATCAATGTTGTTAAATTCAATGCTTGTTTTTTCATTAATTTTCATAGTTTTATCATTTTCAATTGTATGAATGAAATGAGATGAATTTATACAGTTCTATCATTTGGATTTTTTTTTGTGTTTAGCTAATGGAAACATTACCGACAAAACCATCTTTTTACAGGCGTATTGATAAAAGTATTTTTATTTAGGACATAATTCTGATTTCTGGATCACTGTACATTCACTTTCAACTTTAATAAGATATACCAATTCTTTTCATATTTTTAAATTTTATATATATTTATGCTATATATTATTTATAGTATAGTTTATATAGATATATTTATATTATGTATATTATTTGGATCTGGAAGGAAGCAAGCTGCCGCAGCAACTTTGAAGCAGCTGAGGGAGATCAGGAAGTGAGCAGAGCTGTTTGGAAAAAGTGAGGGAGACAAACTTGTCTGTCAGTTTGTTGTACTGTGGTGGCTTGTGTACTGCTGTGAGGCTGGAGGCTATGCCACTGGTGTTTAAAATACCAGCAGGGTTACCCATGGTGGATGGATTTCAGCAGAGCTTCCAGCATAAGACACACTGGGAAGAATGAAGATGCCATCCTGTTCTCAAAGAACTGGTCAATGAAAACCTTAAGAATAGCGAGAGATTCAAAATGGGGTCTCACCAGTGAGCACTGCATTTTTTCCCTCTGGCATCTAAGAACTTTAAGAACTAGGTACAACAGTTTGAACTGAGATTTTTGTCACTCTGAACAGCTCACTGATCCAGATAGCACCAAACACAGAAGAGCAGAATTGGAGGAGAGGTACAGGAAGATTTTTTTTTAGGAAAGAGCTACCACTGGAAGATGAACGGGCACCTAAGAGAGACCATTGGAAACTTTTCTGGGGCAGTCACTGTCTGCTGGGTGGAGGCATTAGCCTGAGATCCCCAAGCCAAGAACGAGATCAATTATAGCAGCTTACCAGCGAACAATACACTATTCCAGTGGGCAGTGGTGAATTCAGTGGCTGATTTTGTGGGTAATTTGGGAGGTGAGGGGGCAGCGGGACACGGACACCATTGGGCTCACATAGGTGGAGATCTCACTGGTGCACCAGAAAGGCTAAATCCTTCCCCTCCTGGCAGATTACACAGCGGGTTTGGGTCAGATTGGGAGACACCATGCTTTTCTTTCCCACTGTTATCGGGACCGCAGATCACTGGGAGTTACTCCCTCTAATCCACCACAGCTAAAATTGTGCGCATATTTGGCGCCACAGATGGGCACTATCGCAGAAAAACTCCAGAGCCAACCATTGCCACTTGGGCAGGATTGCATTACCACCACAGGCAGACGGGGCATGGAGAGCAGAAAAACCACAGCTGAGCGTCCTCACTCGAATTTTGCCCTGGAGCCATGCTTTGGCGCTGTGTGGGCGGTATCACAGACAAACTCCAAAGCTGGCCATTGGGGGTCTGGCTGGATTGAGTCAGCACCAGTGGCAGAAGAGGCACAGAGAACAAAGAAACTGCAGCTGAGCCCGGTCCCTGAATTTTGCCTTGGAGCTGCACTTTGGCACTGTGGGGCCACAGAGGCAGGGCCTTTGAGTGTGCCTGAAATTAGAGGAAATTTGTGACCCTTTAACAAGAGGAATTTTTCCTGAGGTTGAGCCGTGGTCTTGCAAATAAATACCTCATCAATAATATCCAGCTCAAAGCCCTAGAAACCAACTCTAGCAACACTAAGCTTTCCTTCTTCTGCTCCCACCTTCTCTGCCAATAGCTTCACTCATTCAATAGAAGAAACCATATTCAGCCAATTACCATAAAACCTCACTCTTCAAACTCTAAACCCTCTGCACAAAAACCAGAAACACATATCCACACTACACACAGTGATTCCACAATCACAAAGAAAACAGCAAAGCGACTCAACACACCTGAATCAATATTAGGATAAAACACACCAGCTTCAGCTTTTCAAAATATTAAATGGTAAAACCAAGGCAAAACAAACCAACACATGACCAGCACCTAGAGACAAGAGAAAGAGATAATGCTCTACCAGATTCCAAGGGCTAAGAATAGGTTCTGCTTTCCAGTAATCCAAAGAACTCTCTGAACTGACACTACATGACTAAAAAGGTCTTAGTTTACACCCCCCCCTTTTTTTTTCTTTTCTTCTCTAGTTATTAACCCC
>NW_006921725.1:215332-216450 GCF_000298275.1 Orycteropus afer afer | reverse complement strand
CAGTCAGAAAAAAAAATCAAAACAAAATGAAGAAAGCCTAAGGTTCATGTGGGATACTATCAAAATAAATAATCTACACGTCATTGGAATTCCAGAACAGGAAGAGAAAAATAAAACCACTGAGAAAATTGTCCAAGATTTGCTGGAGGAAAACTTCCATGGTATGATGAAAGAGAAGAACACGTCCATTCAGGAAGTCCAATGAGTCCCAAACAGGATAGACCCCAAAATAAAATCCCTGAGACATATCATCATCAAACTCACCAAAACCAAGGAAAAAGACAGAAGCCTAAGAGCAGCATGGAAAAAACAAACAGTTTCATACAAAGGTCAGCCAGAAAGAATAAGCCTGATTTCTCAGCAGAGACCACGCAAGCGAGAAGGCAATGGGATGGTATATATAAAACACTGAAGAGAAAAAATTTCAACTGAGAATTATATACCTGGCAAAATTGTCCCTCAAATATGATGGTGAACTTAGGAGATTTCCAGATAAGCAGAAGCTAAGGGAATTTGTTAAAACCAGACCAACATTACAAGAGACACTAAAGGGAGTACTTTGATTGGAAAACCAAAAATAGCAAATATAAACAGACCATTAATACACAAGGTGACATATCCCAGAAACCACAGCTAAGGACATAGCCAAACTAAAATGAGATTTCAAGATTGTAAACAGGGAACCAGAGATATCAATTGGCAAGTGAGGACAACTACAAACAAAAAGAGGAAAAAGACTGTGCAGTTACAGAACTTCTAAATGGTGAGGAAGTTTAGAGAGCTGAGAAGCAGAATAGACTGTTCTAAACTCAAGGAGAAAAGTGTAAATCATAGGGTAACCTCAAAGAAAAATGATAAACCTTCATATTACAATAAAAAGAGGACAAGCACAAATACCCAGCAAATACTAAAACAACAGCAACACAGGAAATGATAACAGGATTCATAAACACAATGAACTCAGCACAGAAAATAATATGGAACAAAGAAACCAGGGATACCATGAAAAAACAAATACCAAAATGACAGCAACCAAATCATACTTGTCAATAATTACACTAAATGTTAATGGTTTAAATACACCACTCAAGAGATGGAAAGTTGCAGATTAGATAAGG
>NW_006921725.1:211700-212962 GCF_000298275.1 Orycteropus afer afer | reverse complement strand
TTGCCTAAACTAACACAGACTGATGTGGAAAAATTCAACAGGCCCATCACAAAAGAAGATAATGAACAGGTCATAAAAAAATTACCAACTAAAAAAAGTTTTGGTCCAGACGGTTTTGCAGGAGAATTCTACAAAACATTCAGAGAAGAACTAATGCCAATCCTACTCAAACTGTTCCAAAACATAGAAAAGGATGGAATCATCCCTAACTCATTTCTTTTATGAAGCAAGCATAACCTTGATATCAAAACCAGGCAAAGACATCAATCAAAAGGAAAACTACAGACCAATATCCCTCATGAATATAGATACAAAAATCTTCAACAAAATCCTAGCCAATAGAGTGCAATAATATATCAAGAAAATCATTCATCATGACCAAGTAGGGTTCATATCAGGTATGCAGGGATGTTTCAACATTAGAAAAACAATCAACATCATCAACCATGTTAATAAAACAGAGGAGAACCACATGATCATGTCAATTGTTGCAGAAAAGCGATTTGATAAAATCCAACACCCATTCCTGATCAAGACTCTCAGTGAAATAGGAATAGAAGGGATATTCCTCAACATAATAAAGGGCATTTATGCAAAACCAACAGCCTGCATTATTCTCTAAAACTATACAGTTCCTCAGGGAAAATACAGGGACAATTTTAAGGGCCCTAATATATTGCATAAATAGACTATCAAGCATAACTCAAAATGCATGAACAGCAGAAGAGAAACCAGATGATTGGGACCTTCTAAAAATTAAATTTTTGTGTGCTTGCAAAGACTTCTCCAAAAGAGTCAAAAGAGAACCTACAGATTGGGAAAAAATATTTGGTAATAACATATCTGACAAGGGACTTAACTCTACAATTTATAGAACACTCCAACACCTTAATAACAAAAAGACAAACAATCCAATTAAAAAATGGGCAGAAGACAAGCTTCACCAAGGAGGATATTCAAACGGTCAACAAACATATAAAGAAATGCTCACGATCATTAGCTATTAGAGAGATGCATATCAAAACAACAATGAGATACCATCTTGCTCCAACACTAATAGCAAAGTTCAACAGGACAGAAAATAACAAATGCTGTTAGGAGAGATTGGGACTCTCATACACTGCTGGTGGGACTGTAAAATGGTACAACCATTGTGGAAAGCAGTATGGCAATTCCTCCAAAAGTTGGAATTAGAAATACTATTTGACCCAGCCATTCCATTACTAGGTATTTACCCTAAGAAGTGAGAGCCATGACAAGAA
>NW_006921725.1:204694-205372 GCF_000298275.1 Orycteropus afer afer | reverse complement strand
AACTGAAATAAAAAGGATAATATCAGAATACTATGAAGAACTCTACTCCAACAAATTTGAAGTTCTGGAAGTAATGGACAAATTTCTTGAAACACACCACTTACTCAAACTAACACAATTGATGTGGAAAAGTTGAACAAGCTCATCCCAAAAGAAGAAATTGAACAGGTCATCAAAAAATTACCAATTAAAAAAAGTCCAGGCCCAGACAGTTTCATCGGAGATTTCTACAAAACATTCAGAGAAGAACTGATAAAAATCCTACTCAAATTATTCCAAAACAAAGAAAAGGACGGGATCCACCCTAACTCATTTTATGAAGCAAGCATAACCTTGATACCAAAACCAGGCAAAGACATTAGTCAAAAAGAAAACTACAGACCAATATCCCTCATAAACATAGATTCAAAAATCTTCAACAAAATCCAAGAAAATCATTCATTATGACCAAGTGGGGTTCATGTCAGGTATGCAAGGATGGTTCAACATTAGTAAAACGTCAATGTTTGGTGAAAAAGAAATAAGGAAATCAATACCATTTACAATAGCTCAAAAAAATAATAAAATACTTGGAAATAAATCTTACCGGGACACAAAGGCCTCTACAAGGGAAACTATAAAAAACTACTTCAAGAAACCATAAGAGATCTACATAAATGGAAGAACATCCCATGCTCA
>NW_006921725.1:201207-202485 GCF_000298275.1 Orycteropus afer afer | reverse complement strand
TGAGATACCATCTTGCTCCAGCACTAGTAGCAAATTTCAACAAGAGAGAAAATAACAAATGCTGTAGAGGTTGTGGAGTGACTGAGACTCTCATACACTGCTGGTGGGACTGTAAAATGGTACAAACTTTGTGGAAAGAGGTATGACAATTCTTTCAAAAGTTAGAATTAGAAATACCATTTGACCCAGCCATTCCATTACTAGGCATATACCCTCAAGAAGTAAGAGCCATTACAAGAACAGATATATGCACATCCATGTTTATTGCAGCACTATTGACAAAAGCCAAAAGATGGAAACAACCTACGTGTCCATCACCTGAGGAATGGATAACCAAACTATGGTACATACACACAATGGAGTACTTTGCAATGCTAAAGTATAATGTAGAATCTGCAAAACACCGCATAACATGGATGAACTTGGAGGACATTATGCAGAGTGACATAAGTCAATCACAAAAGGACAAATATTGTATAAGTCTGTTATTGTAAAAGTCAAGGAAATGTTTATCTATGGAAGGAAATTTTCTTTGTTTGTTACTAGGGGTGAGAGGGGAGTGTAGGGAATGCAGTTAGATAGATAGAGATAAGTATTGATTTGGGTGATACGAAGGGAAATGTACCAAATGTGAGTGACAAATATGGTGGCATTGAGGAAGACAAAGACATAGAGAGGTACATGGGAGGTACAGACAACAGAGATAAACTTTTTTGCACATACAATACTGCATTGTCAGTGAAGGCAAACAGGGGTATATGGGTGGGTAGATGGGTAGACAGGCTGAAATCTTATGTATGTCTATGAAGTGGGGAGTGTATCTAAGAACATGTATAGGGTTGGAAGACAATGGTCCTATATGTTTGTTATGAAAGATCAGAATTCCCAGGTGTATAGTAGAGCCAACAAGAGGCAAGTTTGTGGTCACTGCTTGGTCACAGCCAGCTAACCAGAGGGACCATGTAGTTGAACCTGTGGGCTCAGAACCATAGTTGTAGGGGACATCAAGCTCAACTGGCATAACATACTATACAAAACATTGTTCCACCTCCTAATTTGGCGAGTAGTGACTGGGATCTTAAAAGCTAGCAAGCTACTATCTAGATGCAACAATGGGTCTCTCCTCGTCCAGAGGAAAGAAGAATCAAGAAAACCAAAAATTCATGGAAACATTAGTCCTAGCGACTGGTACACCATCTGATATGAAACCTATACAACTATGAGACGAGAAGAAGTGGATGGTGCCTGGCTACCACTGTCATCCAATTGGAAGGGGAT
>NW_006921725.1:199190-200846 GCF_000298275.1 Orycteropus afer afer | reverse complement strand
GAGCTGTTGCATTGTGGTAAATTGTGGTCAATGTCATGAGACAGAGTGTAAGTGAACTGCTGTATGGAAAGTGAATTTGCTCTGCAAATTTTCACCCAAAACACAATTAAAAAATATATTCCCACATATATAATGTCTAAAATGAAATTACATATTAAAATGCATAAAATAAAGCTGGGTAAAGCTAAAAATATGTGGATAAAGTAAAGCTTTTGGGACCTCCATTTGCTGATGTGTAATGACTCAGGATGAGAAGAAACAGCTGTAAACACTGATTAATAATTGGTACATGGAATGTATGTATGAAGTATGAATCTAGGAAAATTGGAAGTTCTCAAAAATGAAAAGGAATGTGTAAAGATTGATATCCTAGGCATTTGTGAGCTAAAGTGAACTGTATTTTGTCATTTTGAATCAGGCAATCATATGATCTACTATGGCGGCAATGTAAATTGAAGGAGAACATCATGATAGTCATTCTCATAAAGAATATTTCTAGATCTATCCTGAAGTACAATGCTGTCAATGATAGGATAATATCCATTTGCCTACAAGGAAGACCAGTTACTGCTATTATTATTGAAATTTATGCACCAACAACCAAAGTAAAATATGAGGAAATTAAAGATTTTTACTAAATTCTGAAGTCTGAAATTGACCAAACATACAATCAAGATGCGTTGATCAACCCTGGTGATTGGATTTGAAGCAAACAATCACCAGTAGCTGGAAAATATGGTGTTGGTGATAGAATAACACTGGAGATCACATGAAAGAATTTTGCAAGACCAATGATTATTCGTTGCAAATACTTTTCTTTCAACAACACAAACAGCAACTATACACATGGACTTCATCAAATGGAGTACACAGAACTCAGATTGACTACTTGTGACAAGAGGTGATGCAGAAGCTCAATATCTTCAGACAAAAGAAGTCAGGAGCTGACTGTAGAACAGAGCATCAACTGCTCATTCACAAGTTCAAGTTGAAGCTGAATAGAGTTAAAAGAAGTCCACGAGAGCCAAAATATTGACCTTGATTATTAAAAAAAAAAAAATCCAAAATAATATCTCTCCTGAATTTAGAGACCATCTAAAGTACGGATTTGTTGCATTGAACACCAATATCTGAAAACAAGAGGAATTGTGAGATGACATCAAGAAGATCATCCATGAAGAATGTAAGAGGTTATTAAAACACAGGAAAGGAAGAATGGGCCAAAATGGAAGTCAGAAGAGACTTCGAAACTTGCCCTTGAATGGAGAGCAAATGAGAGAAATGACAAGCTCAAAGAGCTGAATGGAAGATTTCAAACAGCAGATTGAGAAGATAAAGTCAATTATTATAATGAAATGTGAAAAGACCTGGAGTTGGAAAACCAAAGGGGAGAACAGTCAACACTTCTCAAGCTGGAAGAACTGAAGAAAAGATGTAAGCTCTGAGTTGTAATATTGAAAGATTCTACAGCCAATCTTGAATGACGTAGTAAGCATTAAAAGAAGAAGGAAGGAATAAACAGTTACTGTATCAAAAAGTGTGGCTCTATGTTCATCTATTTGAGGACATAGCATCTGATTAAGAACCAATGGTTTTGAAAGAAGAAGTTGAAGCTGCACTGAAGGAATTGGGGAAAAAAAAAAAAAAAAAAAAAAA
>NW_006921725.1:197763-198595 GCF_000298275.1 Orycteropus afer afer | reverse complement strand
AACCTTCCTTCCGAGGAGTGGCTGGTGGGTTTGAACCGCCAGCCTTCTGGTTAGCAGTCAAGTGCCTTAGCCACTATGCTACCAGATGTTTATAAATTATTTTATCACCTTTATGTTACATGTAACTTGAAATGTCCCGTGAGTTTTCTTCTCCTTTTGCATAGACATGTTACCCGAATTAATTTTTCAATGTTTGTCTATGAGTGTTAAATCTTCTGGGACTTGCTAGGTTTGTGATATTTTTAAACATAATTTCATCATTGAAGGATAGTTTCATTACATTTTATGTCCTCAAAATTTAGAAAATTTAGTATTCTTTTGCTTAATATTCTCACTGAAAAATCTAATGACGTTCTGATTTAAGTTTCTATGTTGCTTTCTTCTAAAAAAGGTAGAATTTTATTTTGTAATTGATATTTAAAATGTTACATTAGGTGTCTAGGTTTGATTTTTCTCTTACCTCTCTTACTGGCATTTTAAGATATATTTAAATTTCAAAACTTACATGGATTCTGTTTAAATTCTATGACATTTAATTACACCTATTCAAATTTTTTAATGCTGATTTTCATGTTTCCCGCATTCTATGACCCAGATGTTAACATTTGTACATTCATGTTCATTTTTCTTATGTTTTTATTAATTTTCCTGTCTTGATACTTCTCTGATAATATTTAAAACTGAGATTCCAATTACATAAATTATTTCTCATAGGTAAGTATCCTATGATATTATCTCTTTTATCCTCCTACCCTATTCTTCATTATTTTAACTGTAATATTTTTCATATAAAAGCAGCACTTCTTTAAATTTCTCTCTTCATGTCACAACA
>NW_006921725.1:190557-197213 GCF_000298275.1 Orycteropus afer afer | reverse complement strand
AAGGATCAAGGATCACCAAAGTCTGTGTCAGTGTTATGATGGCAAAGGAAGAGTTTGGTGGAAAGAATTCCTTGACTGTAGAGCCTCAGGCATAAAAAAAATAAAACAACAAATCATCCTTCATTATTTCACAAAATAACTCCTTTTGGAGGGATTCACTTTTAGTCTCCTGGAGTGGGGGACGAACATTAGTGAGATTCATTTTATCATTGTTTATCAAATTTTGAATGCACATTGGAAGCATGTGGGAAATATTAAATAGTATTGATTACTGTATTTCATTCAGAGATTCTGATTTAATTGGTCTGGGATATAGACTGTGTATATAGACTGGGGTATAGACTGTGCAAAAAAAAAAAAAAAAAAAAAAAAAAAAAAAACTCACTGCTGTAGGGTCAAATCCGAATCACAATGACCCTCCTTGGGTTTCTGAGGCAGTATTTCGATGGAAATAGATTGTCCAGTCTTCCTTTGGAGGAGTGGCTGGTGGGTTTGAACCACCAGCCCACCAGCCTTTTAGTTAGCTGTCAAATGCCTTAGGCATTACTCCACCAGAGCACTCTTTCTAGTATCTTTCCACCTACTCACCTTTGCAAGACAGTAAATTGCCTTGATTAAAATCCTGTTGTTATTAGCTGAGGAACCTTGATGGCATAGAAGTTAAATACTCCACTGCTAACCAAAAAGTTGGCTTTTATAATTCCCCAGCAACTCTGTGGCAGAAAGATATGGCACTCTGCTTCTTTGTAGATTACAGCTTTGGAAACCTTATGGGGCAGTTCTACTCTGTCCTATAGGGTCGCTATGAGTGAGAAACAACTTGAGGGTATTGAGTTTTGTGCGTTATTATTAGCTGCTATTAAGTGGGCCTCTGATTTATGATGACTTCATATACAACAGTATGGATTTTTTGTGATTCATAGGGCTCTCACTGGGCATTTTTCAGATAGTTGCTTACCAAACCTTTCTTTCTATTTTATCCTGGTCTACTGAAACCACTGATCTAAAATATTGTATTTACAGGTAGAATCCAAATGTTTTAAAACAAGTTAAGGGAGAAATAAAAGCAGTATTATAATAAGTTTCTTTCCTGTTTAAATGTCTCTATGGAACTTTGGGGGAGCTCTGGTAGCATAGTGCCTAAGGCACTTGACTGCTAACCAGAAGCCTGGAGGTTCAAACCCACCAGCCACTTCTCGTAAGGAAGGTTAGTCAATCTACTTCCCTAGTGATACTGCCTCGGAAACTCAAGGAGAGGTTGCTGTGAGTCAGGTCTGACTCAACAGCACATAACAACAACAACAACAATGGAGCTCTGGTGGCATAGTGCCTAAGGCATTTATTTGACTGCTAACCAGAAGGTTGGTGGTTGAAACCCATCAGCCACTCCTCAGAAGGAAGATTGGGCAATCTACTTCCGTAGTGATACCACCTCAGAAACCCAAGGAGGGGTAACTATGAGTTGGATCTGACTTGACAGCAGTGAATTGTTGTTGTTGTTGTTATGGTATTATGAATGCTAACCAGAAGGTTGGTGGTTCAAACCCACCAGCCTCTCTACAGAGGGATGATAGGACAATCTACTTCTGTAAAGATTTATCACCTTGGAACCTGATAGGCATTGCTATGAGTGAGAATACACTTGCTAGTAGTGGGTTTGGTTTTTTGGTTTATGATATTCTCCAGGTTTTCTTGCTGATGTTATGGAGTCCTACATCTTCAACAAAATGAAACAAGATTGGTTATATTGCCAGTGAAATAGAAAGTATACTCATCTCAAATATTTGCAACATTGTGAAATTTTTTTCTCAAAAAAAATAACTCCTTCATAATGTCATTTGAGTCATGTTCTGAACCTCACCAACACAGTCAATAATTACTTTTGTTGTTGTTAGGTGTCATTGAGTCAGATCCAGCTCATAGTGACTTTACCTATAACAGAGTGAGATCGTGCCCTGTTCTGAACCCTTTGTTGCAGGTACTGTGTCAATCCAAACATAGTGTACCTTTCCAGGGACTGTTCTCTGCTGATAATATGTCCAAAGTAAGAAAGAGGAAGTCAAGAATAGTTGGCTGAAATTCTTCATGAATTTCCTAAGGGGTGGATTGTGACTATGATGTTATTTACTATACTCACTTTTTAATTTATAGAAAAAACACAAACATACTCAACTATTTTATTTTGTAGACATAATTCAAGATAGTCTAAAGATATGTTTATATACAGAGCCTTAATAAGCCTCCAGAGTATGGTAAACAAATACTCATTACCTACTATTAAAAGTGTGTGCATTCTATTACAGTTCCTGAGAGGATTGAAGGATTGAACTCTTCTAAGAATGACATATTTGCCCTTGTAATGTTGCAGCTATGTATGTAGAAAATATTGTCTTAAAAATAATCTTAAATGTCAGTATTTTAATAACAATCACAATTTCTAAATTAGTGTAGTTCAAATTAGATTTAATTACATGTTTAGATATATCAACCTCTTCACTGTAACTGACTCTAAATTAGGAGTGACGTTACTATTATACTCAATGATGTCTAATTTAGGGAACCAAACCAAAACCTAATCCACTGCCATCAGATTGATTCTAACTCATAGAGAGCTGATACGACAGAGTAGAATTTCCCCATAGGATTTCCAAGACTATAATTCTTATGAAAGCTGACTTTCTCATTTTTCTCCCATTGACAGGCTGTTGCATTTAAATCACTGACTTTTTGATTAGGAGATGAATAGCTTAACTACTGCACAATTTATTTATTTATGTATTTATTTTTGTGATTTGGATGAAAGTTTATAGAGCAAATTCATTTCCCATACCACAGTGCATACACGTTTTGTTTCATGATACTGGTTGCAATGGCTGTTATATAACAGCTCTCTTCCCACTTCCTCCCTGTGTTTACCTTCTCACTGTGTCCTTCTTTTCTATACATTCCTGCTCTCTCAACTATCTCTCTGTGCAAATACTGCTCTTCTGATCCCCCGTGATTCATTGTCCTAAGGAGTGTACCTACCTGCTGTAAATGTTTATCTTACATGCTTATTTATTGTTTGGCTGGAATCCACAAGTAAGTTCAATTCCAGGCCCAAGAGTTGTACTACAACTAGAGTTGTAGTCTTGGGGGTTTCACCAGTCTCTATCAGACCAGTAATCATACTCATTTTTTATGATTTTGAGTTTTGTTCCACATTTTTCTCCCACTCTATGAAAGATCTCCTATTTCGATTGCTTTCCAAGTGGTGGACTATGGTAGCTGGACACCATCTAGTTCTTTGTGGTTCATGTAGGCTGAGATTAGCATGGTCTGCTAGTACTTTGGACTAATCGTTTCCATGTATCTTTGGTTTTCTTCATTCTTTTACTTTAAGGAAAACTATCCCTTATTCTAGAATTTATTTATTTCTGAGGAAAGTAGATTATAAGGAGCCTTGGAAAATATCCATTCAATCAAGCCTAATGACAAACTGTGTTACATTTAATTTTTAGAATTATTCTTTGTAGAAATAATTATCATTAGAAAGTTAGACTCTTAATTTTACTTCTACTTTTATCCATCAATAGCCATTGAGTTGTGTCAAGAGGAAAAATCATGTGAGTTGGTAAGTTAAAGGACTGATGTACTGGAATATGAGTGCTTTATAACGCTTATAAACTTAAATGCCCATGCTTTTAGAGATCTTATGTCACAAAGTTGGTTTAAAAATTTCAGAGAACTGTAGACACTTTTTAATATTTTAGTTGGGCAAGTTGATAAAGTGTATGAATTTTTTTTTAATTTTTATTATGATTTGGGTGAGAGTTTACAGTGCAAATTCATTCTCCATACAGCAGTTCATACATGTTTTGTTTCATGACATTGACTGTAATTCCCCACAATGGAAAATCTCTCTTCTCACTGCCCCGCCATAGTTATTTATCTTCTGTTTCTTTCCCTCCCATGCACTACCCCCTTGAACTGTTTCCCTGTGCAAACATTCCCTTTCTATTCTCCCACAATTGATTGCTCCAAGGAGTGTATCTATATGATGTAAATGTTCACTCCATATTCCTGTCTGTTGTTTGGCTGAAAGCCACAGAAGTGACTTCAGTTACAGACCTGAAAGGTAACTAAGGGCCATATATAGTCTCATGGGTCTCACCAGATTCTGTCAGACCAGCAAACATGGTCTTTTTTTTTTTTTTTTATGATTTTGAGTTTTGTTCCATATTGCTATTCCACTCTATCCAGGATCTCCTGCACCACTCCCCCTCTGAGATATTAACAGTGGTAGCTGGGCACCATGTAGTTCTTCTGAGCTCATGGTCATTTAGGCTGAGGGTTACATGGTCTACTTGTCCTTTGGACTAATTGTTTCCACCTGTCTTTGCTTTTCTTCATTCTTCTTTGCTTTGGATGAAGAGAGACCCCTCATTGCATCTAGATGGCTGCGTGCAAACTTTTAAGACCCCTGTTGCTCACTCATCAAAGTAGGATGTAGAACAATGTTTTTGCATAGTATGGTATGCCATTTGAGCTTGATGTGCTCTGCGACCATGGTCTCAAGCCCACAGGTCCAACTGCTCACTCCCCCAGGGTAGCTGGCTGTGGTCAAGAAGCCAACACAACCTTGTCCCTTGTCAACTCTACTATACACCCAGATATTCTCACAACACAGACAAATATGCTTTTAGAAATATTGTCTTCCAACCATATATATGTTCATGGGCACACTTTCCTCTGCCTAGATATACCTGATTATTCAGCCTGCCTACCCATCTATCCACCCATAGATCAATGCTTGCCGTCACTGACAATGCAGTACTGTACATACAAAAGGCTTCATCTTTATTGTCTCTACCTAGTATGTACCTCTTTATGTCTTCTTTCTCAGTGCCACTGTGCTGATCATTCATTTTTGGTACATTGCCTTTACTTTCACCCAAATCAATACTTGTTTCTACCTATCTAGTAATTTTCCCTACCTTACATTCCCCATCCCTGGTAACCAACAAAGAAAGTTTCCTTCCATATATAAGCCTTTCTTTGACCTTTTATGATAGTGACCTAATACAATATCTGACCTTTTATGATTGATTTATTTCACACAGCATAATATCCTCCAAGTTCATCCATGTTATGTGGTGTTTCACAGATTCTACATATTCTTTAGTGTTGCATAATACTACATTTTGTGTATGTACCATAGTTTGGTTATCCATTCTTCTGTTGATGGGCACTTAGGTTGTCTCCATCTCTTTGCTATTGCAAACAGTGCTGCAATGAACATGGTCATGCCTATATCTGTTCTTCCCTGTCTCACACTTCTTTAGAATATGTACCAAGTAATGGGATTGCTGGGTCAAACGGTTTTTCTAATTCCATCTTTTTAAGGAATCACCATACTGCTTTCTACAGTGGTTGTATCATTTTACAGTACCACCAGAGGTGAATGAGAGTCTGAATCTCTCCACATCCTTCCCAACATTTGTTATTTTCTGTCCCGTTGGACTTTGTTATTAGTGCTGGGGCAAGATGGTATCTTGTTTGATTTGCATCTCTCCAGTGGCTAATGATACTGAACATTTCTTCATGTGTTTGTTGCCTACCTGAATATCTTTTTTGGCAAAGTGCCTATTCATGTCTTCTGCCCATTTTTTAATTGGATTGTTTGTCTTTTTAGTTGTTGAGGTGTTGGAGTTTTCTATAAATTTTAGAGATAAGTCCCTTGTCAGATATGTCTTTGCCGAATATTTTTTCCCAAACTGTAGTTTCTACTTTTATTCTTTTGGAGAAGTCTTTTGAAGCACATAAAATTTAGTTTTTAGAAGATCCCATTCTTCTAGTTTTTCTTCTGCTGTCTGTGCATTTTGGGGTATGCTAGATAGTCTATTTATGCCATATATAAGCACCCCTAAATTTGCTCCTGTTTTTTCTTCAAGGAACTTTGTAGTTTTAGGTTTTGTATTTAAGGTTTTGATCCATCTGGAGCTCATTTTTGTGTGTAGTGTGACATACGGATCTTATTTCACTTTTCTGCAAATAGATATCCAGTTTTGCCAGCACCATTTTGTGAAAGATATGATCTCTTTCCTATTTAATGGAATTTGACCCTTTTTCAAAAATCAGTGGACTATAGTTTGATGGATGTATTTCTGGGTTCTCAATTCTATTTCACTGGTATATGTGTCTGTTGTTGTACAAGTACCAGGATGTTTTGACTATAGTAGCTGTATAGTAGGTTTTAAGATCTGGGAATATGAAACCTCCTACTTTTTTCTCCTTCTTCAATATTGCTTTGCTTATCCCAGGTCTCTTTGCTTTCCATATAAAATTAATGATTGATTTTTCCATGGATAGCATTGAATGTATAGATTGTTTTGGTAGAATTGATATCTTCACAATGTTCAATCTTCCTATCCATGAGCATGGTATGTTCTTTCATTTATGTAGACTTCTTATGGTTTGTGCAAGTAGGGTTTTGTAGTTTTCTTTGTACGGGTCTTTTGTGTCCCAAGTAAATTTATACCCAACTACATTTTTTTTTTTTTTTTTTTGGTAGCCATTATAAAAGGTATTGATTTTCTTTTGAGCAATTTCTTTCCTGGTGTAGAGGAATCCAACTGATTTTTTTTTTTTTTTTTTTAATGTTGATCTTGTATTCT
>NW_006921725.1:179713-190457 GCF_000298275.1 Orycteropus afer afer | reverse complement strand
TTTAATGTTGATCTTGTATTCTGTCACTATGTTAACTATCTATAAGTTCCAGTAGTTTCCTTGCAGTCTCTTGAGTTCTCTATGTATTGGATCATATCTTCAGCAAAGAGGGATAGTTTTATTACTTCCTTGCCAATTTGGATGTCTTTGATTTCCCTTTCTTGCCTTATTGCCCTGGCTAGGACTTCCAATACAATGTTGAATAGAAGTGATGTTAGAGGGCATGCCTGTCTGGCTATCATTCACAAAAAGAATGGTTTCTGTCCATTGAAAATAATCTTGGCTGTTGGTTATGTATACATGCCTTTTGTTATGTTGAGGAATTGCCCTTCTATTCCTATTTTTCTGAGAGTTTTTATCAGGAAAACCAACAAAAGTGTTAGATTTTTACCAAATGCCTTTTCTGCATCAATTGATATGATAATATGCTTCTTTTTCTTCATTTTACTTATGTGATGGATTATGTTGATTGTTTTTCTAATGTTGAACTATTCTTGCAAGAATGTGAGCCACACTTGGTCATAATGTATAATAATTTTTGGAGTCTATTGGCTAGGATTTTGTTGTAAGGTTTTTGCAACTATATTCATAAGGCATACTTGTCATTAGTTTTCTTTTCTAGTGGTGTCTGCCTAGTTTTTGGTATCATGGTTATGCTTGCTTCATAAAATGTTTTTGGGAGGTGTGATAGTTGGAGCTGTGTGTCAACTTCGCTGGACCACAATTCTGTGTGGTTTAAGCAGTTGTGATGTGGTTATTCCCATGATGGGATCAGATGTATATGTTTTGAGCTGGCAATCCATTGAAAGTGAGTTTCCCCAGGGTTGTAACCTGCTCCCAGTACATTTATGGACATCCTGGTAAAAGAGACACTCTTCTGTGGATTAGGATTCTGTTGTGCTGTGTACAACTGTCCATGAGTGAATAATCCACCATTTGGCCTGGAGATCTTGGATTTGTCATTCATTGAAGTCATCGGCCAGTATACTGCTGGTCAACTTTGAGTTCCTCAACTCCTGCAGCTACAAGAGTTGGGAAAAGTCTCCAGCTTGACATTTGATCCGAAAACTTTGGACTTTCCAGCTTCTATAAGTGTGTGAGCAAATAGAGTTGCATCAGTATATTGACAGAAAACTTCCAGAGATGCAAGCTAGATTCAGAAGAGGACGTGGAACAAGGGATATCATAGTTGGTTGTCAGATGGATCTTGGCTCAAGACAAAGAATACCAGAAAAATGTTTACTTGTGTTTTATTGACTATGCAAAGGCATTTGATTGTGTGGATTATGACAAACTATGGATAACATTGAGAAAAATGGGAATTCACAAACACTTGATTGTACTCATGAGGAAACTGTACCTTGACCAGGAGGCTGTTGTTTGAACAGAACAAGAGGACCCTACATGGTTTAAAATCAGGTTTAAATCCACTAGTTGTTTCATGGGAGAAAGATGAGGCACTCTGATTCCATAAGAACTTACAGCTTTGGAAACTCTATAGGGAAGTTCTAGTCTACCCTATAGGTTTGTTTTGGGTAAGTAAGTGACTACCTATAAGATTCTGTATGGTGATATATTTCATAAAGAACTATATTAGAAAATGTCTATTTTAAAACCAGATATTCCAAGTTCTATAATTCTGAAGGTTAGTTATTTGTAAAAATTACATGCTTCTGGGTAAATTCTAATATTATATTCAAAGAATCACTAATGCTTGACTTCCTGTAGATAAGATTTTGAACAAAGTGGCATCCCTCATGTGTAATGAACTTTTCTTTCTAACATAGTATTTTCTATGAAACTCCATCAGATACACACTAGATGAATCTCTCTTTGATCACAATAACAAGCTTGTGCATGAGAATGAGATTAAATAGTTCTCTCAAAATATGATGTCTCAAATGTCTCCTGTTTCCTATCATATAGATTTATCTTTCAAATTTATTTGAATCTGTTTCTCTGGAACTTACTCACATTTAATCAGCAGCAATATATGGTTACACTAATGCTTTCTTAGACAATCTTGATTGTCATAATTTAATAATAGGTAATGAAATATATTAAGTGACTTTGATTATCTTTCTCTGAGGAAAGCAATAAGGAAAATATGTACAAGGTAATAATCTCTATTCAACACACTTTATATAAAAGTCTATTTATATAAGAAGACATAGCTGTAGTTGTTTATAAAATCTTGATTTTGTACGAAATCAATTCTTTCTCTACCCAAACAATTTACTTGATAATGGAAAGGGATTTTTTAGGTTTTAGGAAGATAAGGAAATGTATAACCCTTAAATCCTTTAAAGGAGTTGTGTGATGGCACAGTGATTGAAGCATATGGCTGATGACCCAAAAGGTCTGTGGTTCAAACACAACAGCCACTCCTTGGAAGAAAGATTAGGTGGTATGCTTCCGTAAAGATTTACAGGCTTGGAAATACCATGAGACTGTTTTACTCTGTCTTATAAGGTAGCTATAACTAGAATCCACTTGATAGGTGGGTTTTTTAATTCCTTCAGTCAGTGTTTTATAAATTGAAAATTCTTTAGAGAATGTAAAGATGTATGAAGCTTCCTTTCAAATATTTTTTATATAAAGTTTTTTTTTTTTTCCTCTCAAGAATTAATTCTGATTTGAGCCATAATTTGCACCATATTATGTGTTCAAAATTTTGGAGAACCATAGAAGTATGAACTTTTCTCTCTCAGAATTGTTAGGATTCAATTTGGCTGTGGCAGAATACAAGAGTATACTCCTTTTACCATCCTTTCTCATTTTAGAATGAATAATATAGGCTAGGTCATAGCATCTTTTCCTTGTTCAGGCTCTTCTGAAACAGGTGATATAACCACATAGCCCAGGAACATGGGAGCATTATGAGTGTGATGACACAGATTTATGTTAAGAGTAACAGCTAAAACTTGTATATTCTCAATTGCTCCAGCTGACCCACTACTCATGTCTTTTCCAATATAGGTTAATTCACTTCAATATTCAGAGGGGAGTGAATAACTTTTGTGGCACATTCATTTCAAAATGATATTATACAAAATAGTGTGCTATCTTGTCTATTTTTCTTTTTTTTCCCTAAGCCTTCCAAGTATCTTATCTCTTATAAAATAAGTATCTTATCTCTTAGAACCAAAAGCCACTCCTCAGAAGGAGATGGGACAATCTACTTCCGTAAAGATTTACTGTCTTGGAAATCCAATGGGGTTGCTATGAATAGGAATTGACTTGGTGGCAGTGAGTTTGGTCTTGGTTTGGTATCTGTTAAATGAAACTCCCACTGGAAATAAAAACTTACTAGAACTTGACAAGAATTTATAATCTGGGAACTCAGTTGGACTTTCAAAAACATATTTGAATTTTTTTTCCGTCACTTGCCTTCTGTATTTCTCTCAGTAATTATTTCAACTCTAAATTTTCCCTCAAAATATTTACCTACATCTCTCTCTAGACTTTTCCTGCTTCATCCAGACCTTAACTACTTTAAATTCTTTCCCTTCACCTTTGTGTGCACACTTAACTGATGTGTTAGTCATTCTCAGTTCCTTCTATCCAATTTTAACAAAGATGTTCCACTTTTTATTGAATCTCATTTTTCATGACTAATTGTTTCCCTGTTCAACTCTACAGAATGTATTCTAGATCTCACATAGTTCCATCTCTTTACCAAGTTTTTTCTCTCCTCCACTTGATTTTTTCTTTCATTCTCTTAAACAGATAATTTTTTGAATGATTCACCAAGATCCCATTTTAATCACTATTGTATTTCTCCCAACCATAATCTATTATCCGTTGACACTTCTACTTCTTAAATTTTTACTTACTCAGTGACCACTAACCATTCTCTACACTGCACACTTGTAAATACAAAGACATGTGCACACAATTCCACTAACATAGCTGCCACCATTATTAATTATGACCACCTCACCCACACATTACTATTATTTTTCTTTCCTAACTTTAGGAGTAGGAGTGTTGGTAGCGTGGTGCCTAAAGCATTTCACTGCTAACCAGAAGGCTAGTGGTTCAAAACCACCAGCCACTCCTTGGAAGGAAGATGGGGCAATCTACTTCCATAGTGATACTGCCTCAGAAACCCAAGGAGGGGTCGCTATGAGTCGAGTCTGACTCGTCATCACATAACAACAATAACAACCTTAGGAGTAGGAGCTCTGGTGGTTTAGTGCCTAAGGAAGGCATTTGACTGCTAACCAGAAGGCTGGGTGTTCAAACCTACCAGCCACTCCTCTGAAGGAAGATTGGACAATTAATTTACTTCCCTAGTAATACCACCTGGGAAACCTAAGGAGGGTTTGCTATGAGTCGGGACTGACAAGACAGCAATGAGTTTATTTATTTATTTTTTTAACCTTAGGAGGTTTTTTTTTTTTTTTTTTTACTTTCATTTTATACTTAAAATTCCATAGGATTTCTAGTATAAAACACAGACCATAGTATTTTGCATCAGGAAGTTTCCTTACCATTACCATTCTGATGATTAATGTTTATTAGTGCAATAAAATGTGGTAAAGCTTCATAACTTCTAGAAACCCTAGACATTCCACTCATTTTATATAAAAACAACTCTAGTTTTACAGACAAATCTCTTTTGAGGAACAGTCACACTTTACTTACCTCGTAAGTCTATATTTGTGTGTCATTAACTCAACAACAAACCTCTTAAGATCAAGGGCAAAGTTTTTTCCTCTTTGTTTTTTCTAGTGCCTGACATTTGACATTTGACAAATTATATATTTAGACATTACAGGATTTAATGAATTGAGCTAACTTTATATTGGTGGTACCTCTTCATCTTAAGGTAATGCTCAAGAAAAATAGAATTGTTAAGCAGATGACTTGTAGAAAAATTAACCAGGAAGTTACGGAGACCAAATCAAAACTATGATTTTGAATAAACATTTGTGAGCATCTAAGGGAATTGAACTAAATGCTTTTATTTAAGTGGTGATTTTGTTTGTGAGAAATAGAGTTTTCTGGCTCCTCATTCTGTAGATACATAGTATTGAAGCATTCCTAAAATTTAACACTTACTTATTTATGTTATCTTCTTGAGATAATTATTCTCCTTTTGAGAGATCCCTTCTGAATTTCTTCTTAGCCCTGGTAAAAAATGAAAGTACAACTGACCAGCTGGCTATTATGTTGTCCATCTTACCATACGGTTGGTCAGACAATGCAATAATCCATTATAACATGAAAATGGTATATCAATAACTGGCTATCTCAGAATCCTTTGACATCTACCTCTGCTGCTTTGATTCTTCCTTATAATCAATGTCTTCTTTTATAACCAGTTGACTGAGAGGGAAACTGTTTTGGAAGTAATTCTGAATGCTATGCTGGTACCAAGAAGATGTAGTGCTAAAATATAACACCCCAAAAAGCCTCACAATAGTTAGAATTTAGAGTAATACATTTGGTTGCTCCCTTTGTCTAACCTGAGAGTTGGGCGGAAGTATAGATTACAGTAATTTCTAAAAGTTTTTGTTTGAGTGGATAGTCAGGAGATAAGATTGGTCACATATAGTTTGAGGATAAAATGCATGGATTTCCTTTCATTGAATCTGCTGTAGCTATCACCACTTTAAGTACCTAAATTATCAGCACTGAGCCTCCAATATGTCTGTTTCCTCAGAGGACCACTTAGAGGCATTTTGATTATTTGGATCTCTGATTTACTAGAGGAGCCAGAAGTTTTCCACAGAGGAATAAACACTTATTATGGATATGGATTTTCTTTCTTTGGACTTAACTGCTTCTGTTAGCAATTATGGAATACCTTAAGCACTGTCCAGATAGCCACACAGCATTGTCGTTGACCAATAGTTAATATTCATATCAAAAAAGTGAGGCAACAATACCATGAACATTTAGAATTTAGTCTTCTAATAAAAACCCCATCTCTATTATCTATTTCCAATGGTGACATTTGAACAACAGATAAAGTTAATGTCACGGAAGAGTATGGGTAAATAATGTTGAAATAGCAATTTTTTTTACATATATATTTACCATTGACTAACAAAATAAATAAATAAATAACTTTTTCAGAAGGAATTAATTGGATTATGATAGTGGAATGGTCTATGAAAGATATAATGAAATTGACAGTTGGGATGAAGGTGTCCATGAAGGTTACAGTATAAATTTGATTCAGCAACCACTCTATTCTTCTTTTATTTTCATAGCCAAAATATACAATTCCCAACTCATAGAATTGTGTCTTCCTATGAGGTCAAATTCTGCCATTTTGGGGTTTGAAATTTCTAAGAGATAAATGTTCTGCCACTCCTCAGAAGGAAGGTTGGGCAATCTACTTTCATAGTGATATCACCTGGGAAAACCAAGGAGGGGTCGCTATGAGTTGGGTCCAATTTGACAGCAAGCAACAACAACAAATGTTCTGTATGGAACAGAGCAATGGTTTATAGGGTTGTACATTTGGACTGCAGCCCTGCCATGAGGAGTTTCTCATGCCACCAAATCAACAGGAAAACATTTACTCTACCATCTTTAGCAATTTATTTTATTACCAAAAATCAGTTCATTTAGACCAGAAGAACCCTATAGTGCCCAGCCATCTCTATCAACAGAACCTCTGGTAGCATAGTGCCTAAGGCACTTGACTGCTAACCAGAGGCTGGCGGTTCAAACCCATCAGCCACTCCTCCGAAGGCAGGTTGAGCAATCTACTTCCATAGTGATACTGCCTCGCAAACCCAAGGAGGGGTCGCTATGAGTCAGGGCCGACTCGATGTCACATAAAAACAACAAGACCTCTATCAACAATTTTAATCAGGGCACCAGAGATGGACCCTGGTAAAATGGGAGAAAAATATGAAACAGAACCAAAAAATGGAAAGAAAATAAACCACAAATAGACCTACTGGAATGGTTGAGACTGGAGGATTCCTGTGAGATTCCAAGCTTTGAAGTAAAATTAACCCTGTTATCAGCTTGTAACAGGATAATAAATTGGCCTAAAAAATAATCAGTATCACCCACAGTACTGTGATCCTTTAAAAAATCATATATGTGAGACAAAATGATCAATAATTACTTTAAATCAAAGATAAAAATGTAAAGGGCAGGGAAACCAGATTAATGAAAACAGGGCAAAGAGATGAGAAATAATGAAAATGTTCACATATTGTGAAAAATGCAGCCCATGTCACTGAGAAACTTGTGTAGGAATTGTTGAATGAAAACCTAGATTGATTTGCAAACCTTCACTTAAAATACAATAAAATATCATTTTTAGAAAATTAAGGAGCTCTAGAGGACTGCTAACCAGAAAGTTGGTGGTTCAGATCTACCAGCTGCTTCACAGAAGGGAAATGGAGCAATCTACCTCTGTAAAGATTCACTGCCTCAGAAAACCAATGGGAGTCGCTTATGAGTCAGAATTAATTTCATGGCAAGCCTTCACTTAAAATATCCTTTTTAGAAAATTATAGGAAAAAAAATTCAGTTCATTTGTTGTTACATAATGGGACAAGGAGAGAGTCATGTGATGTTTTGCTATGTATCTTGTGACTTCAATATCCAATGGTAGAATTGTACTAAAAATTCAAAAAGCCTTGGATTCAAAAAACACTAAGGTTTTTTTTTTTTTTTTTTTTTTTTTTTAATCATGCTTTAGGTGCAAATTTACAGAGCAGGGTTTGTTTTACACTAAAATTTTTGTGTACATTTGGTATCACTCCCCAGTTACCATCCCCAACCTTAACCCACTCTCCTCCCCTCCCTTCCCAGTAACACCCTCCCCATGCTTCTCATAGTTATGCACTCCTGTGTGTCTTGCATGTCCTCCGTGTGCATGTTGTCCCTCTGGTGCCCTGTGGTCAATTGTTTCAAGGGATGCATCTCCATAGAGTATTAGAGTATGTCATTCTGGGTTGAGTGGTCTGCATATATATCTTATTTATTATTGGGCTAAGAGCCAGCCCCTGGGAGTGAGTTTTATTCCAGGCCTGGAGTGTATCCCAGGACCATAGTATTGGGGGGGGGGGCACCAGACCCATCTGACCAGTAATTCTGGTCATTATTGTGTTTTTGGATTTTGTTCCACATTTTCACTCCCACTCTATCCTGGGTCTCCAGTTTTGATCCTTTCCTGAGTGGTTGGCATTGATAGCTGGGCACACTCCAGTTCTTCTGGTCTCACAGGCCATCATGTCCTAGGGATGATTGTCTCCAAATGACCTTGGTTTTTTGCACTCTTCTTCACTTCTGACAATAGGAGACCATTAGCTGCATCTTAGATGGCTGCTCGAAAGATTTTAAGAACCCAGTTTGCTACTCACCAATCTAGGTTGAAACACTAAGGATTTAGACCCTTCAGAAGGGACAGGTCACCCCATAGCAAAATAATTCAGACCAATGGAGATCCTTTACAACTGCAAAGGAAAAATGGACTATGAAGTGAAGGAAATATGTAAAAAATAACAAGAGGATGTGACTAATCACAGAAATGGACTGTAAGCATATATATATATTTTTTTTCTTGTTCTTTGAAAAAAAGTTATACACACAGATAAATAGATTACATAGATTATGAGCATACTGCTCCTCAGCTTCAAATTCACTCTTCTGTAGTCTGCTGTGGCTGGACTCTAGGTGTTCTGGTGGCCCAGTGATTAAACATTTGACTGATAATCAAAAGGTTGGCTGTTTGAACCTACCAGCTGCTCTGTGGAAGAAAGATGAGGCAGTCTGCTTTTGTAAATATTTGAAGCCTTGGAAAATCTGTGGGGTAATTACACTCTATGTTATAGATTCACTATGGGCAGGAATCAACTCAGTGGCAGTGGGTTTGATTTTATTCAATGGCTAGCCTCTCAAACCTACCTTTTTCATGATGACTAATTCCCTGTAAGTTCCTAGGTTTTGCTCCAAGGAAACTGAAAATAGAAGGGAAAAAAAAAAAAAAAAAAGGTCCTTCCTGTTGGTATACTGTTTCTGTCAGCATCATCCTTGTATGACATTTGTTATACTGTAAATATCCTGCAGGCCAAGATTAACAAACTCTTCCCTAACATTTGTATCTCTCATTCATGACTATTGATACTCTAGTAGAAATCAGATCCATCAAAACTCTCTGTTTTGTGATTGACCCCTGTTTCAGTCAAGGTTCTCCAGAGAAAGGGAAGCAATAGGATCAATAAATTGATTTTTATGATGTGAGGGACGGCAAATTCAAAATCTGTATAGGAACCAAGCAGTGGAAAACTTGGGAAAGAACAGAGTATATTCTTCCTGAAGGAAACTCAGTTTTGCTCTTTATGCTTTTCAACTAATTGGGTGATGTCCACCCATATCATCAACGTTAATCTCCTTTACATAAAGTTAATTGATGGCAGATATAAGCCACATATAGAAAGTATCTTCATAGCAATGCCTAGATTAGCCTTATAAGCCTACTGCCATTGAATTGATTCTGACTCATAGTGACCCTATAGGTCAGTGTAGAACTGCTCCCATAGTGTTTCTAAGGCTATAAATCTTTTACAAATCAGACTGCCACATCTTTCTCCAACTGAGTGTTTAATGAGTTTGGAGTGCCAAAATTTAATTATTCAATGAATACATTAACCACAGCCTAGCCAAACTGATCCATAAAATTATCAAAGTTCACCCCTTGAATACTTGGCATCCACACATATTTCTTTAAACCATACTTAATTTCTAAATGAACACAATAGAAAATTATGCTTCCAGTTAACATGATACAACTATTCTGCATACCATACATAACATACATTCATACATTCTACATACAATTGAAAATATACTAACCCTTTCAGAAGAGGAGGACAAAAATTCTTGGATAATGTTCACTTTTCTCCTTGATATTCTGTAGCTTAAATAGTGTGATGCAAAGTTAACCTATCATTTATACAACTTAAGTTGGAGGATAAGGAGATATGAAATAAAACACACAAAGATACACACACACACAAAGGAAGAAATACAACAATTGTGACACTTATTTCTGTAATTGGTTGTGTGGTTGTAGCCAATATTTTTAATGATATTCTTCTATGATATTTTCAATACACCTTATTCCCTGAGCTCACACCTAAACTGATGGTAGTTCTTTCACTGGTGATGTGCCACAACCCTAAAGGATCTCCTGTATTCCAAATATGTTTTCCATTACCTCCACTGTGTAGCAGCTATTTACCCTGGCTATTCAGGATCAATGATTCTAGCCAGTACAGCAACTCCACTCTTTGGCTGTTGAATCAGATGCACAAGGACCCCAAAATTGCCAGATAGCATTCTCCTTTCATGGAAGTGTTCTTCCCTGATATTTAAGAATTTTAAAAGCAGAACATAAGTTCATTGGGTTAGGAAGCAAACATTTTGCTAGAAAATAACTTAGAGTACTAGTAAGCAATGCTACTCCTATTTTTCATGTATTGGTTCCTGGACTTGTAGATTTTGACTATAAAAGAAGCAGAACCATATACTGGGTAATGATTTAGAACACATACAAAAAATTATAACCAAACTCACTGGCATCAAGTCAACTCTGACTCATAGCAATCCCATTTGGGTTTCCAAGGCTACAAATATTTATGGAAGCATACTGCCTCTCTTTTTTCCATTGAGTAGCTGGTGCGTTAAAACCACTGACCTTGGAGGCGGGGCAAGATGGCGGACTAGGCAGAAGGATTGCACAGACCCTCTTCAACAAAGAAAA
>NW_006921725.1:170013-172238 GCF_000298275.1 Orycteropus afer afer | reverse complement strand
AAAACACTGACCTTTTGGTTACCAACCAAATACCTTAATGATTACACCACCAATGTTCCTAAGACTACATACAACCTCTTGTAAAACATTTATCCTATTCCTCAAGATATTGTCCTCTAGCTGGTATTGTAAATGTGTCTTCAAAAATCATTGTGTAGTTCTATCAAATCATCTGCTTCAAGGTGATGAACAACATGATACAACAATTGAATTCCATGGGTATGAGATAACTGTCATACCTAATTTGATGTGAAGTGAATTCTTTGACTAGAAGTAATGCTGTGTGAAATACCATGGTAATTGATAAGGTGTTATGTAATTCCCCACCAGCCAGTCCTTGGAAGGAAGGTTGGGCAATCTACTTCTGTAGTGATACTGTCTCAAAAAACCAAGGAGGGGTCACTATGAGTTGGGTCCGACTCAATGACACATAACAACAACAACAACAAGCTATAGTTTTGACAGAAACATTGCATGCAGAGAAGGTAGATTCATATCTGGATTAAGTGTCTGTTTCAGTATAAACAAAACACTGCCATGTCCATGTAAGAAATGGTTTGATATAATTAATATACCACTTGTTGGTTAGCTGATGATATGGATGATGAAACTGTATTGGACACCCATTGTTTTTCTTTGCTGCTGGAAGACAGGGGAGTCAAACATGGCTATATCTAGTTCTGTCTTGGTAAATAGAAGTCTAGGCTGCTGACCCCATGCATAACCTCCATCTCTGACACTATGACCACTTTGTTCATGAACCCATTGGACTATGACAGGAATAATTGTGGTTATCGTGTGTTAAGCCTTCATATAGTACACATTTATTGGTACAATTTTTGTCCATTTAGATAGGACTATACATATGCGATTTCCCCAGACCTCTCTGTCAACAATTTCCCAACCATTTCTCTTACAAATTTCAAAGATTTAGTCTTGATAAATGTATTTGCTCTGGGTGGAAAAGACAGAGGTATTAGTTGAGAGCTGTCTATAATTTATCCCCTTGTCTAAAATATAATCTTTGGCTCATCATTATATATATACGTATATACACATATATATTCATATCTGTGTATAAAAACCAAAAAACTCACTGCCATCGAGTCGATTCCAATTCATAGCTACCCATCTTTGGGTTTCCGTGGCAGTATCTCTATGGAAGTAGATTGCCCAATCTTTCTTCTGAGGAGTGACTGGTGGGTTTGAACCACCAGCTTTCTGGTTACCAGTCAAGTGCCTAAATACCATGGCCTGGGGCAGGCACATCATAGTCTTAAAAGTGACATCTTTGCTCTTCAACACTTTAATGTTTTTGTCAGTGGACTTGCCCAATGCAATATGTTGTTTGATTTCTTGCCTGCTGCTTCCATGGGCATTGATTGTGGATCCAAGTAAAATAAAACCCTTGATTTCAATATTTACTTCATTTATCATGAGGTTGGCTGTTGGTCTAGTTTTGAGGATTTTTAGTTTCTTTGTGTTGAGATGCAATCCATACTGAAGACTGTAGTCTTTGATCTTTATCAGTAGGTGGTTCAAGTGCTCTTTGCTTTCAACAAAGCAAGATTGTGTCATCTGCATAATGAGTCGTAATGCTAATGATTCACCCTCTAATCCTGATGCTGTATTCATCTTATATTCTAGCTTCTTGGATTATTTGGTCTGCACACAGATTGAAAAAGTATTCCAGAAGGCCACAACCTTCAGTCACATGGTTTCCATTTTAAACCATGCAGCATCCCCTTTTTCTGATCAAATGACTACATCTTCACCTAAGTACAGGTTTCTCATGAGCACAATTAAATGTTCTGGAATTTCCATTCTTTGCAATGTTATTTATAATTTGTTGTGATCCACACAATCTACTTCCATAGTGATACCACCTGGGAAACCCAAGGAGGGGTCACTATGAGTCGGATACGACTCGACAGCAATGAGTGCACAGTCAAATTCCTCTGCATAGTCAATAAAGTATATGTAAACATCATTCTAGAATTCTGTGCTTTCAGCCTAGGTCCACCTGACACTAGTGTTGAAATCCCATTTCATTATAATTTCATTATAATTCTGGCTTGAATATTGGGCAGTTCCTTGTTGATGTACTGTTGAAATTGTTTTTAATTATTTTTAGCAAAATTTTCCTTGTGTATGATATGAATGATATTGTTCATGAATTTCCTCATTCTGTTCAATCACCTTTCTTTGAAATGCTTCCAGAATGA
>NW_006921725.1:165166-169354 GCF_000298275.1 Orycteropus afer afer | reverse complement strand
TATATCTCAATATAATCTGATTTTCTTTTTATTTGACTATAAATTAAGCTCATGAGCAATTGAGAGATTTTGTCATGGCACTCATTCTCCATTATTCTTCCTACTGTAAAACCCATCTGTAAGATAGTATAAGTCAACAACTTTCTTCCTTCTTTAAGCTTAGTGTAAAATTTCATCATTCAGAATGAGAGAATTATGACAAATATAGTGAAGTTTGGATATCCAGGTCTTCATTCTCAGAACCTATGAATATCACTAAAAAATGAATATTATATCATATGACAAAAAAATGTGCTTATGACTTTTGAGGAGTGAATTGTCCTGGATATCTACTCACTGCCATCGGAAATGATGACTCATAGTGACTCCTCCTTAGGTTTCTGAGGTGGTATCTCTACAGAAGTAGATAACCCAGTCTTCCTTCTGGGGAGTGGCTGGTGGGTTCAAACTGCCTGCCTTTTGATTAGCAGTCAAATGCCTTAGGCACTATGTCACCAGAGCTCCTAGCTAGGTCATAAATACCATCACAGATTAACAAAACCAAACTCACTGCCATAGAGTCGATTCTGACTCTTAGCAATCCCATAAATCTTTATGCAAGTAGATTGTCACATCTTCCTTCTGCTGAGAAGATGGTGGCCTTGAATGCTCAACCTCCTGGTTAGCAATCAAATGCCTTAAGCACTGCACCATCAGAACTTCTTAGGCAAGTATCATTAAAAGAGAAAAACAGAGAGAGATGTTAAGAAAGAAGAGAAGAAGACAATGTGACATCAAGGTAGAGAATGAAGTAATGCAGCCAAGGGATATCAACAGCCAGCAGGAACTGGAAAATAAAGGAGAATATTATCTCCCAGAGCATCCAGTGGAAGCATAGTTCTACTAACACTTTGATTCCAGCCCACTGAAATTGCTTTCAGACTTCTGGCCTGTAGACTTGTGAGAGAAAAAAACTCTGTTGCTTTGTGGTGATTGTTACAGCAGTCCAGGAAATAAATAGTGAATAAATTAAATGAAGAATAATTGTTCTCTGTCCTAGGTAAAGGCAATTTCTTACTAAATTTTTTATTTAAAATAAATCTCTAGAATCTATTACATATAATTATCAGCAGGAAGTAGAGAACTTTCTTAGAATACCACTCCCCTCCCTTGCAAAATCTGCTTGTCAAATGCAAGTAGCAATTCCATCAAATGTAGGATTGATTGAATTCTTCAATAATTCATTGTCACTTATTAAGTTCAATTGTGTTTCCAAACCAGCCATGGAAGGACATTGGCTAATGAGGTTTAAGAGTAGATGAATTTTGGGACCAAGAGATCTACGGTTATGGTCTCTATGTTCTCTTTCATAAATTTCCATGGAGGTTAGGTGTTGTTAATTTTGTTTGAAACTAGGACCATCTATTTCAAAGGACTTTCCAAGGTAGCTGATATTTAGGGCATCTTTTGGTAAGGTTAGTGTTTGTACTTACTGTTCAGATAGTGGTTTTAATGTGAAAGAATCTTAAGTCTAAAATTTAATCCTCCAATAAATAATAGTTATTTTAAAGACAGCTTTTTCTCAATTTAATATTAATAAACTGAAGGTCTAAACTGTAACAAATTCCTTGGTTTATCCCATTAAGGATGTGTCTGCTAACCATGTGGTTGTCATATAACCTTATTTTAAATGGGAGTGTTCTTTGGAGAATTTTATTACTTTAGAAACTTTTATTCTTTCTCTACCAATGCCTGAAAGACATGAAGTATTTAATAAATTTGATGTGGTCTCCATATTCAGGATGAAAAGCAAGACAACTTTTTCCATCTTTCTACTTCAGCACAGCCTCAGGGGCAATTTGGATTAGAACATTTCTAACTAGGCTAGGGAAACTATATTATCTTGTTTGTTCCAAATTTGTGATGTGCCAGTAGGCACATTTTTTGGGGGGATTTCTTAGCTCAATTATGAAAGTTACTTCCCCTTCTCATGATGTGCTTTAAAATCTTCACAAATCGTATAGCCGTTTTGGCTTATTTTTGTGCTTTATGTTCCCATGGGAATACTGAAGTGACTTGTCTGTTAAGCAAAGGCTGTATGATATATTTAGCAAAGCTGAATGAATGAACTCCTTCTGGATAATTTCATAGGCTCCATGACCTTGGTATGAAAACTGTTTCAAATGTGAAGTTTCTCACACTGGCCGACTTTAGTGATGTCTCATCTTGCTGAGCAGGCCATGCACACTGTAACTCTTAGCATTTGCTTATTTTCTTGAATATATCTTCTTCTCAAGTTCCCCTTGTCACATAACTCTTGTGTTTATAGCTGTCCTCTAGTCTACTGACTCAAAGTGACTATGAGAAACCCTGAAAGATACAAAGAAGGAGATACTGCCTGAGCATGAACCATCCTCACAATCCTTGCTATACTTAAGCCCATTGTTGCAACCACTGTGTCAATCCAACTCATTGAGGGTTTTCCCCTTTTTTTGCTGACCCTCTCTCTACATTACCAAGCATAATACTCTTCTCTTGGGGAAAGTCCCTTCTGACAACATGACCAAAGTAGGTGAGATGAATTCTGTCCATTCTCACTTCCAAGGAGCATTTTGGCTGCACTTTTCCCAGGACAGATTTGTTTGTTCTTTTGGCAGTCCATGGTATTTTCAGTATTGTTCACCAACACCATAATTCAAGGAAATCAATTTTTCTTCATTCTTCCTTATTCATTGTCTAGCTTGCCCATACACATAAAGGCATTGAAGATAATGGCTTGGATTGGGGAAACTTTGATTTTCAAAGTGACATCTTTGCTTCTTATCATTTTAAAGAGGTTTTATGCAGCAGGTTTGTCCTGTGCAATATGGCTTCTGATTTCCTCACTGCTGCTTCCATGAGCATTTGATTGTGGATACAAGTAAAATGAAACCACTGAAAACTTCAATCTTTTCTCCATTTATCATGGTGTTGCTTATTGGTCCAGTTGTCAGGATTTTCATTTTCTCTCTGTTGAGGTGTAATCCAAGAATTTAATCTTTGATCTTCATCAGTAAATGCTTCAAGTCCTCTTCACTTTCAGCAACTAAGTTTATGTCATCTACATATCACAGATTGTTAAGGACTCTTCCTCCTATCCAGATGCCATGTTCTTCTTCATATAGTCCAGCTTCTTGGATTATTTGCTCAGCACACAGATTGAGTAAGTTTGGTGAAAGGATATAACCCTGATGCAAGCCTTCCTGATTTTAAGTCATGCAGTATTCTCCTGTTCTGTTTGAATAACAGCCTCTTGATCTGTGTACTGATTCCACACGAGCACAATTAAATGTTCTGGAATTTCCATTCTTTGCAAAGTTATTCATAATGTGTTATGATCTATATTGTCAAATGCCTTTGTATAGTAAAAAAAACTCAGACAAACATCTTTCTGGTATTCTTTGCTTTCAGCCAGGATCCATCTGAAATCAGCAATGTTACCCTTGTTCTATACCCTCTTCCAAATCTAGCTTGAATTTCTGGAAGTTCCCTGTCAATACACTGCTGCAAAGCTTTTTGAATTGTCTTCAGCAAAATTTTACCTACACATGAAATTAATGATATTGTTTGATAATTTCCACATTGTGTTGCATCATTTTTCTTTGGAATGGGCACAAATATCAATTCCTTCCAGTCAGTTGGCCATGTAGCTGTCTTCCAAATTTCTTGGCATAAAGATGTAAACTCCTCCAGTGCTCCATCCGTTTGTTGAAAAAATTCAATGGATATTCTGTCAGTTCGGGGAGCCTTGTTTTTTTCCAGTTCATTCTGTGAAGCGTAGAATTCTTTCTTCAGTACCATTGGTTCTTGATCATATGCAGCCTTCTGAAATAGTTGAACAACATGGATTATTTTTGGTACAGAGACTCTGTGTATTCTTTCCATCTTCTTTTGCTGCTTCCCAAATCATTCAATATCTTGCCCATAGAACCTTTTAACATGCAATTCATGGCTTGAATTTTTTCTTCAGTTCTTTCAGCTTGAGAAATGCCAAGTGAGTTCCTCCTTTTTTTTTTTTTTTAATTTCCTAGCTCCAGGTTTTTGCACATTTCCTGATAATAATTCCCTTTGTCGTCTTGATCTGGCCTTTGAAATCTTTTGTTCAACTCTTTTATCATGTTATTTCTTCCATTTGCTTTAGCTACTCTCCATTCAAGATCAAGTTTCAGA
>NW_006921725.1:157250-164841 GCF_000298275.1 Orycteropus afer afer | reverse complement strand
TCCGTAGTGATACTGCCTCGGAAACCCAAGGAGGGGTCGCTATGAGTCGGGGCCGACTCGACGGCACATAACAACAACAACAAAGTGCCATTGAGTCTATTCCAACTCACAGCAACCACAATTGTTTTTCTGAGGTGATACATCTTTAAGGAAGTAGATTGCTTAGTCTTGCTTTCATGGAGTGGCTGGTGGGTTTGAACCACCAATCTTCTGGTTAGCAGTCAGATGCCTTAGGCACTGTGCTTTCTGAGCTACTTAATGTACAGCAACTGTTTATGTTGTTGACTAAAGATATTGGCAATGAATAAGCCATTGGTCTTGCAAAATTACATCATGTGATCTCCGGTGTCATTTCTATCATCAAGGCCATATTTTCCAACTACTGATGATTTTTCTTTGTTTCCAACATTAACATTCCAGTCACCAGCAATAATCAATACATCTTGATTGCATATTTTGTCTATTTCAGACTGCAGAATTTGGTAAAAATCTTCAATTTCATTGTCTTTGGCTTTAGTGATTGGTGTGTAAATTTGAATAATAGTTGTATTATCTGGTCTTCTTTGTAGTCTTATGCATATTATCTTATCACTGAGAGGTGTGTACTTCAGGGTTGATCTTGAAGCATTCTTTCTGATGATGAATGCAACACCATTCCTCTTCAATTTATCACTCTCAGCATAGTAGATCAGGAGCTTTGATGGCATAGTGCCTAAGGCATTTGATTGCTAACCAGAAGTCTGGCAGTTCAAACCCAACAGCCACTCCTCTAAAGGAAGACTGGACAATCTACTTCCATAGAGAGACTGCTTCGGAAACCCAAGGAGTGGTTGCTATGAGTCAAAACTGACTCAATGGCAGTGAGTTATTATTGTTATTATTAGCGTAGTAGGTCATATGATTGCCTGATTAAAAATGACCAATACAAGTCTATTTCAGAACACTAATGCCTAGGATATCAAACTTCATGGGTTTCACTTCATTTTTGACAATTTCCAATTTTCCTAGATTCATACTTCATATATTCCATGTTCTGATTATTACTGGATGTTTGCAGCTGTTTCTTTCCATTTTGAGTTGTGTGCCATCAACAAATGAAGGCCCCCAAAACTTTATTCCATCCACATCATTAAGGTCAACTCTAATTTGAGGAGACAGCTCTTCCCCAATTGTGTTTTGAGTTCCTTTAAATCTGAGGGACTTGTCATTTGGCACTATATCAGATAATGTTTCAGAGCTATTCATAAAGCTTTCCAGGAATATATCACACACTGTTCCTCTACTATTCACAAAATTTTTACTAGCCAAGTTTTTCAGAAGTAGGTGGGTTCATTCTTCTTCTGTTTGTCTTAATCTGTACACTGTAATGAAACTTTTCCACAACGGGTCCCCTTACTGTTATTAGAAATACCAGTGACATAGTCTCCAGTCTCACAACAAAACACAAACTACCACAGTTGGGCACACTGACAATTGAGTGGTGCTTATGTGATTCTAAGCACCTCATGATTTTTGGATTGATCTATGGTTACCTTATTTCCATGACTTAAAATTGTTAACCTTGTTTGTTGCTAAAAATAGGTTTTATAATCATTCTTCTACTTTCACATGCTTTATTTCATTAGTATCCTTTTCAAGACTTCTGCAGATCTAATTAAGACTGACACCAACTATTTTGGTAACATGACCCTCTTTTCACTACCACCAACTTGCTTCCTTCCTGTTCTGCGAGTGATATTTATTTATCTACTAGGAATTATTATCCAGCATCTGTTTCTGGTATGAAATTGTTGCCCAACACAATTGATATAAGTCTTAGCCTGAATTAGAAAAAGAACCCCCTCTGTCCCCTAAAAAAAAACCAAAAAAACTGTTGAGACAATTCCAACTCATATTAACTCTATGGGACAGAATATAACTGCCCCAAAGGGTTTCTAAGGCTATAAATTCTTATAGAGGAATACTGTCTTCTAGTTAGCAGATGAGAGCTTTAAACAATGTGCAACCAGGTTTTCTTCTCCCTCCTCTCCAATGACAGACAAGGATACATTCAGTCAAAGACATGTTATTCCATAAAGTCTATCTGAGGTGACCAATCTTCCCTGAAAGTAATACATCAAAAGACCATTATCTTAATCATGTACTGCTTCTACAACAGAAATACTGTAAATGAGTGGATTAAAGAAACAGAAATTTATTTTCTCATATTTTAGGGGGCTAACAGTCCAAATTTAGGGTGCTGGCTCTAAGGGGATGCTTTCTCTGTCTGTCAGCTCTGGAGGAATGTCCTTGTTGCTTTTGAGCTTATGTTCCTGGACAATCTTCATTTGGCTTCACATCTCTTTTCCCTTTTTTATGATTGCTTACCTCTTTTATATCCTAGACGATATTGACTTTAGCCACACCCTAAACTAATATTTTGTTATTAATACAATAAACAAAACTAACTCCCCAATAGGATTATTGCCACATGGATAAGGGTTAGAATTTACTACACGTTTCAGGGTGACACAATCCAATCCATAATATTATGTTCATTCACATATGAAAATTCGTGTCCTTCCTACATGTAATTCACACCATTATATCATCCCAAAAGTCTAAAATCAATTCTAAGTTCAAAATCTCATTTTTGGAATCATCTAAATCAAATATCAGTGAGACGTTAGGTGTATACCATCCTGGGGCTAAATTCCTCATCATCTGTGGACATGTGAAATCTAGAATACAAGTTATCTACCTTCAGGGTACAATGGTGAGAACGTTCTGAGAAAATGGCAGAATAGAGACACAAGATACACAGACCTTCTGCAACAAAGTGTTGACAAACTAATTGAAACTGATACAGAAGATGCTCCTAGAACACTGAAATTTGAAGGGAAGGATAAAGATGTGGATTAAATGCTAACTAGTAGAAAAATCTGAATGAAACAGTGAGGAGACAAATGGATCAGCGGACATCCAGCTGTCCTGAGGTGACAGCTGTTTTGAATATACCTCCATAGCAGCATGAGCATTGGCTCTGCTCACTGAGGACTGCAAGGGCAAGGACTGTATTGGTGCCTGACAACAAGAAAGGAAAACACCAAGGAAGGAGACAAACAGACCTATGGACTGTCAACGGCTGTCCTGAGCGCACAGCCATTTTGAAAGTTTGCTTACTGCTGGTGTGGCCATTTTGGATGTATGTAAGGGGCATTCTTAACTGGATAATTATATAAGAGTGGGCTCCATTCGCCAGGGACAGCACTGGCTACTGTGCTGGAGGTGGATGGACAGTAAGTACGATATTCCCTTTGTTGCTCTTATACCCTATACCATCATGTGGAACAACCTTCTTGACCAGCAGGGATTCTATCCCTGTCTGTGCCCTCATAGAATCTGGCTAGTGTGCCTTGCTCCCCTTAGATTGTGTTTTATTCTTTTATCTTCCTTCTTTTTCCTGTTTTATTTTTATTTTTTTAACTCTTTCCCATCTCTGGTTCTTCGTTTCTATTCTTTTTTCTTCTTCCTTGTTCCTAATTCTCTTCTTTTTTTCTTTATTTTGGTTCTTATCATCCCTTGTTTTTCCTTTTTTTTTTTTTTTAAATATACTGTTCTTTCACTCTTGCTCTTTTCTCTCATTTCTCCATCCCCAGTAATCGTGGCGTTTTCCCCCTCCTTTCTACATTTTCTTTATTTTATCACTTTAAATATATCTTCAGAACTTTTCTTCTCATTTATTGCATTTCTTTCTTTTTTCTTTTTGGCAATTTTTCCTGTTTGTTTATAGTTTGAAGTTTTTTTTTTTTTTTTTTTGTCCTCTTGTTTTTATTTTTTTGAGTTTATTATTATTATTATTATTATTTTATATTTTCTGTGTAACAGTGTGAGATACAGTAAATGTTCCCACATAACCCAATAATACCTGCACCTCCTACACCTGAACCACTAAGTAAGGGCCATCACTTGCTTTTGCACCAACTGACCAACTATAGATGGCAACCAGTACCAGCTCAACTCACCCTCAACTGCTCTTTATGAACAGCTAACAAGGCTCTGTGAACATACACTCATTCACTATCATACTCACCAGGAGACAAGTAGTGAATGCCTAAATGCAAACAGCTAGCAAATAGAGGATCAGAGTAACCTGCTCACAGAAGTATAGCAAAACAAAATAAAGGGGAAAAACAAATCTTAGAAAAATCACATCAACATACAACCACAAATTAAACATAAATACAAAACATCATAATGTCTTGGGGACAGTAGACTATCACAAGACACACAAAAAAATAAGATAGAGTAGTAGAACAAAGGGACCACAGTACAAAACCAGAAACTATTCCTGAAGAAGAGTCAGCATTAGAATTTCCTGATAAGGAATTCAAAATAATTATATTTGGGTACCTTCAATGGATTGAGAGACAGATCAAGGAAACCACTGATAAGAAAAAGGAAAACACTAACAATAAGGAAAACACAGAAAAAAAAACTCTGGAAAAATTTAGGAAAACAATACAAGAACCAATTGACAAAATAAACAAAAAGGTAGAAATAAGACTAAAACAACAAACAGAAATCCAGAAGATTAATATTAAGATTTCAGAAATAGGTAAAACATTGAATGAGGAAAGGAGTACAATTGAATCAATGGAAAACAGAATTAATGGGATTGAAAACAAATACCTCAATACTACTCTGTTAAGGAATCAATCAGACAAAATATCAAAAGAAAATGAAAAAAGACTAGGATTTATACAGGATACCATCAAAGGGAATAAACTACATGTAATCACAATTCCAGAAGTGGAAGAGACGGAATAAAACACAGAGAAAGTTGTCAAAGATTTGTTGAAAGAGTATTTCCCTAATATGATGAAAGATGAAAATATATCCATTCAAGAAGTTGAACAAATTCCAAACAGGTTACATTCCAAAAGAAAATCTCCAAGGAATATCATCATCAAACTCACCAAAACAAAAGACAAAGAATCCTGAAAGCAGCATGGGAAAAATGGAAAGTTACCTACAAAGGGCAACTGATAAGACTAAGCTCTGATTTCTCGACAGAAACCATGTGGGCAAGAAGGCAATGGGATGATATATATAAGAAAAAATTCTCCAACCAAGAATTATATATCAAGCCAAATTTCCCCTCAAATATGAGGGTGAAATTAGGAAATTTCCAAATAAGCAGAAATTAAAAGAATTTGTTAAAACCAGACCAATCTTACAAAGAATTTTAAAAGAACTCCTTTGAAGAGAATGAACAAGAGTAAATACAAAACAATGATTAACAAACTTGGTGACATAATCCAGAGATCAACCCAATTATAGAAGTATCCAAAGTAGAATAAGCTTGCAAGACAGTAAAAGGGAATTAGAGAAAGCAAATGGTAAATGAAGATAATCAAAACCAAAAAGAAGGGATAGATAGTGTGGTTACAAAATTTCTAAATAGTAAGAATTCAAGATATTTGAGAAATAGAACAGGGTGTTTTCAACTTGGGAAGAAAATGATAAATCACTGTGTAACCTCAAAGAAAAATAATAAATCTTTGCATCAAAATTAAAAAGAGGACAACACAAATATTTGGTAAATACTAAAAGAATAACAATGAAGGTAATGGTAATATGATTAATAAACAAAATGAACTCAGTACAGAAAATTATATGGAACAAAGAAATCAGCAGCACCACAAGAAAACACATAACAAAATGATGTCAATAAATTCATACTTTTCATTAACTATACTGAATGTCAGTGGATTAACGGCATCACTCAAGATACAGAGAGTGGCAAACTGGATAAGAAAACAAGACCCATCAATATGCTGTCTACAAGAGACTCACCTTGGACACAAAGACAAAAATAGACTAAAAATCAAAGGTTAGAAAAAGACACATTGAGCAAATGGTAAGCAAAATAGGGCATGAGTGGCAATATTAATTTCTGATAAAATAGATTTTAAGACAAAAACAACCATAAGAGATAAGGGATGACATTTATATAATAATTAAAAGATCAGTTGAACAAAAGGACATAACCATAATAAATATCTAACAAAATGACTGAGCCTCAAAATATACAAATCAGAGTAACACAATCAAAAAGATAGACAGAAGAATCCACAGTAAAAGGAGAACATTTTAATACACCACTTTCAATAAAAGATAAAACAACTGGAAATAAACACAACAAAGATGAAGAACTAAGCAATATTCTCAAGTAACTTGAACTCTTCCCCTAACAACAGCAAATATAAATTCTTTTTTAGCACACATGGAACATTCTGAAGGATAGACCATATGTTAGGCCACAAAACAAAACTCAATAAATATAAAAACGTTGAAATACTGCAGTGCATCTTCTCAGATCACAACACTATGAAATTAGAAATCATCACTAGGAAGACCCATGCAAAAAAAAAGCAAACACATGTAAACCGAATAACACCTTACTCACAAATGACTGGGTAGAAGAAGAAATAAAAAAATGAAATTAAAAAATTCCTTGAATGAAATGAGAATAAAAACACAACACAACAAAATTATTGGGAGACAGCAAGTAGTGATTAGAGGGCAATTTATAGCAATAGAAGCAGAGAACAAAAAAAAGATGAAAGAAGCAAATTCAACATCTTAACCCAACATCTCCAACAATTAGTAAAAGAGCATCAGAAAAGACTCCAGTCACCACAAGAACAGAAATAATAAAGATTCAAGCAGAAATAATGAAATAATTAAAAAAAGACTAAAAGATGGTTTTTGAACAGATTAATATAATCAACAAAGCACTGGCAAACTTAACAAAGGAAAAGAAAGAAATGATAACACAAAATAACACTAATAACACAAAGATAACAAATAACACAAAAAAAGAAATGAAAGGAGTGATCTCACAATAGAATCAACAAAAATAAAAAGAATAATAAAAGGATATTATGAAGAACTATACTACAACAGAATCTCTGGTAGCATAATGCCTAAGGCATTTGACTGGTAACGATAAGGCTGGTGGTTCAAATTCACACTCCTCAGAAGGAAGGTTGGGCATTCTACTTCTGTCGTGATATTGCCTTGGAAACCCAAGGAGGGGTCTATATGATTCGGATCTGACTCAACAGCACATAACAACAACAACAACAACAATAGAAGACATAAAAAGCAAAATAAAAAATTCCTAGAACCAACCGAGAGTGAAGATACATCTTACCAAAACTTACAGGACACAGTGAAAGCAGTAGTCAGAGGTCAGTTTATAGCAATAAATGCATACATCAAAAAAGATTGAAGAAAAAAAATCAACACTCTAACTCAACAACTCCAACAATTAGAAAAAGAACAACAAAAGAATTTTACAGTATCTAGAATGCCAAGATGGCAGAATAGGCAGAAAGACTGCCAGACCCTCTTCAATAAAGAAAAGGAGAACCAATTAACACAGACACAGAAGATAATCTTGGACCCCTGAGCCTTGAAGGGAAGGATATAGAAGTGGACTAAACACCAAATAGCAGAAGAATTTGTGTGAAAATATGAAAAGGAGACATACGGAGCTGCGGTCTGGCAGCGATCCTGATGAGACAGATAGCTTAGAGATTCC
>NW_006921725.1:155619-156745 GCF_000298275.1 Orycteropus afer afer | reverse complement strand
GGCGGTTCAAACCCACCAGCCACTCCTCAGAAGGAAGGTTGGGCAATCCTACTTCCATAGTGATACTGCCTCGGAAACCCAAGGAGGGGTCACTATGAGCCAGGGAAGACTCAACAGCACATAACAACAGCAATAACAACAACTATGATTAATACTTTTGTTCTTTTTACTATTAGTCTTTATTCTTCCCCTCCTAGGTCCTAGTTTACAGCTTTTTTTTCTTTTCCCTGTTTCTGGTTACAATTTTTTTTTTTTTTAATTTAAATTCTTTTTTTCCCCCTTTTTTGTGGTTAACTCTGTTTCTTGTTTTCCTTTGTGCATTTTTTCCCATTTTTTTCTTCATTATTCTCCTTCTTTACCTCTTTTCTCTTAGTGCCCTCTCCCCAGATATTGAAGGTTTTCTTGCTTTTTCTTCTTCTTTTTTCCTTTTTTTTGTTATTGTTCCTGTGTGATTAAAGGGTGCATTTTTCGACCATGTGCTTTTAGTTTTTTGATGGTCATTCAACTGAATTTTTTGTCTAAATGAGTGGGAGAGAGCAAGAGTCCCCATAAAATACAACAACTCCCACACCTACGGCAAAGTCACTTACTGAGAAAAAGCCACCACCTCCTTCTCCACCAATGGGCCAATGACAAAGAAAAAAAAAAACACCAAGAAGAGCCTGAATCACACTTGCCTGCTCTTCACAAACAGTTAACAGAGCTCTAAATACAACACCACGATGTCTTGGAGACAACAGACCATCACAGTCCACACAAAGAAACAAGATAAAGTGGTAGAAACAAGGGAAGAGGATAAAGACCCAGAACACATCCCTGAGGAAGAAGCAGCATTGGAACTCTCTGACAAGGAATTCAAAATAAATGTATTTAGGTATCTTCAAAGGGTTGAAAGACAGACCAAAGAAAAAAAAAATTAGAAGAATTTTGGAAGCAAATACAAAACAAAATGGCAAAATAAATGAAAAATTAGAACTGATTCTAAATATACAGACAGAAATCCAGAAGATTAATACTAAATTGTCTCAAATAGATAAAACATGGGAAGAGAAAAGGAGTAGGATTGATGCAATGGAAGACAGAATTAATGTGATTGAAGACAAACACCTGAATACTTATTTGGAAA
>NW_006921725.1:147767-155286 GCF_000298275.1 Orycteropus afer afer | reverse complement strand
AGGACAGCCAGTAAGAATAAACTGATTTCTCAGCAGAGACCATGCAAGTGAGAAGACAATGGGATGGGATATATAAAACTCTGAAAGAGAAAAATTTTCAGCCAAGAATTATATACCCAGCAAAATTGTCCCTCAAATATGATGGTGAAATTAGGAGATTTCCAGATAAGCAGAATTTATTAAAACCAGACCAACCTTACAAGAAATGCTAAAGAGAGTCTTTTGAACAGAGAATCAAAAATAGCAAATAACAACCGACAATTAATACACAAGTTAACATAACCTAGAAACCACAGCTATGGACATATCCAAAGTAAAATGAGCTTACAAGATTGTAAACAGGGAACCAGAGATAACAATTTGCAAGTGAGGACAACTGCAAATAAAAAGAGGGAAAAGACGATGTAGTTACAGAACTTCTAAATGGTGAGGAACTTAAGAGAGTTGCAAGATAGACTGGACTGTTCTAAACTCGGGGAGAAAATTATAAATCACAGGAAATCTCAAAGAAAATGATAAACCTTCACATCACAACAAAAAAGAGGACGAGCACAAATATTCAGCATATACTAAAACAACAGCAACAAAGGGAATGTTAACAGGATTCATAAACATAATGATATCAGCACAGAAAATAATATGGAATAAAGAAACCAGTGACGCTATGAAAAAAAAAAAAAAAATCCTAAAATGACAGCAACCAGTCCATACTTGTCAATAATGACACTGAATGTTAATGGATTAAATGCACCACTAAAGAGACAAAGAGTTGCAGATTGGATAAGAAAAGTAAACCCATCAATATGCTGCCTACAAGAGACACACCTTAGAAATAAAGACAAAGATAGACTAAAAATCAAAGGTTAGAAAAAGATATATCAAGCAAATGTCAACTGTAAGAGAGAAGGAGTGGCAATTTTAATTTCTCATAAAACCGACTTTAAGACAAAAACCACTATACGAGACAAGGAAGGACGTTGCACAATGATTATAGGATCAATTGAGCATGAAGATATAACCATAATAAATATCTATGGACCCAATGAAAGAGCCCCAAATTGCATAAATCAGACTTTAAAACAGTTGAAATGCCAAATAGATGACTCCACACTCATAGGGGGAGACTTTAATACATCACTTTCAATAAAAGATAAAACAACTGGAAAGAAACTCAACAAAAATGTAGAAGAGCTAAATAGTACAATCCACCAACTTGGACTTACAGACATCTACAGAGCACTTCATCCAACAGCAGCACAATACACATTATTTTCCAGTGTACATGGAACATTTTCCATGATAGACTATATGTTAGGCCATAAAGCAAGCCTTAATAAACCTTTCAATTAAAAACTTTGAAATACTGCAAAGTATCTTCTCAGATCATAATGTTATCAAATTAGAAATTAACAAGGAAGATCAACACAAAAAGAGTAAACACAAGGAAACTGAACAATACCCTCCTTGAGAAAGACTGGGTAAGAGTAGAAATAAAATTAGAAATTAAAAAATTCCTTGAGTCAAATGAGGTTTTGGAGAGATTGGGACTCTCATACATTGCTGGTGGGACTGTAAAATGGTACAACCATTGTGGAAAGGAGTATGGTGATTCCTTCAAAAGTTGGAACTAGAAATACCATTTGACCCAGCTATTCCATTACTAGGTATATATCCTAAAGATATGAGAGCCATGAAAAGAACAGAATATTCATGCCCAAGTTCATCGCAGCACTATTTACAATAACAAAAAGATGGAAACAACCTAGGTGTCCTTCAACTGAAGAATGGATAACCAAAGTTTGGTACATACACACAATGGAATACTATGCAACCCTAAAGAATAATGTAGAATCTGCAAAACACAGCATAATGTTCATGAACTTGGAGGACATTATGCTGAGTCAAACATGTCAATCACAAAAGAACAAATATTTTATTAGTCCGTTACTGTAAAAGTCAAGGAAACATTTATCTATGGAAGGACATTTTCTTTGTTGGTTACCAGGGGAGGGAGAAGGGGAGGGAAAACTGTTAGATAGATAGAGATAAGTATTGATTTGGGTGAAGAGAAGGGCAATGTAACAAATATGAGTGTTCAATATAATGGCATTGAGGAAGAGAAAGACATAGAGAGGCATGTGGGAGTACAGACAACAAAGATGAACCCTTTTTCACATTTAGTACGGCATTGTCAGTGAAGGCAAATATGGCATATGGGTGGATAGATGGCTGGACAGCCTGAACTATTAGGTATGTTTATGAAGCTGCGAGTGTACCCAAGAACATGTTTAGGGTTGACAGACAATCGTCCTATAAGTTTATGTATATGATCTGAATTCCCAGGTGTATAGTAGAGCTGACAAAGGACAAGGTTGGTCACAGACAGCTACCAAGAGGGACGGAGTGGTTGAACCTGTGGGCTTGGGACCATAGTCGCAAGGGACATCAAGTTCAGTTGGCATGGCATGCTGCACAGAGCATTCTTCCACCTCCTACTTTGGTGGAAACAACTGGGATCTTGAAGGCTTGCAGGCTTCCATCTAGATGCAGTGATGGGTCTCTCCTCATCCAGAGCAGGGAGGAATGAAGAAAACCAAAAACGCATGGAAGAAATTGGTCCTAGGGACTGGGACACCATCTGGTTTGCAGCCTGTGAGACTGTGAGACCAGAAGAGATGGATGGTGCCCAGCTGCTACTGTTCACCACTTGGAGGGGGATCTGTGTGGGAGATCCTGGATGGAGAGTGAGAGCAATGTGTAACAAAACTCAAAGTCACTTGGAGAAGGGAAAAAGGGGGGACCAGTTTTGCTAGTCCAGTGGGGTCTGGTGGGACCACTGAGACTGTGGTCCCTGGCTGCTCTTCAGGTCTGGAGCTGAACCAACACCTGTGGCTTCTGGCCAAACAAAAGATAGGCATATGAGTTGAACATTTACCTCGGGTAGATGTACTCCTTGGAGAGAACAATCATAGGAGAAAGAAGAGGTGCTTATACACAGGGAGACAGCTCAGGGGGCAGGAGTGTATGGTGGGAAGGACACTGGGAGGAGGCAACTATCTGGAGGAAGTATGAGGGGACATGTTGCATTGTGGTAAATTGTGGTCAGTGTCATGAGACAGGGTGTGTGTGGCCTGCTGTATGGAAAGTGAGTTTGTTGTGTGGATTTTCACCCAAATCACAATTAAAAAAAAAAAAAAAAAAGAATTCTAGAGGATCTAAAAGTAAGGAAATAATAAATATCAGCACAGAAAGAATTGAAATAGAAAACATAACAAAAAGAAATAGAGAAAATCAACAAAACAAAAAGCCAGTTCTTCAAAAAGATGAACAAAATTGACAAACCAATGGTAAATGTAACAAAATAAAAGAAAGAAAAGATGCAAATTACAAAAATAGTAAATGAAAAGGGTGTCATCACAACAGAACCAACTGAAATAATAATAAAAAAAAAAAAAGTTACTGAAAGAATATTATGTAAAACTGTAATCCAACAGATTTGAGAACCTAGAAAAGATAGACAAGTTTCTGGAACCACAAGACCTATCAAAAGTATCCTACTCATAGACAGAATACTTCAACAGACCCATAACAAAGGAAAAAATTGAGCCTGTCATAAACAAAAAATTCCCATAAGAAAAAGACTTGGTCCTGATGCCTTCACTGGAGAATTTTACCAACTATTCAGAGAAGAGTTGACACCTATACTACTCAAGCAATTCCAGAACATAGAAAAGATGGAATACTCCCAAACTAATTTTATGAAGCAAGCATAACACTAATACCAAAGCTAGGGAAAGACACCACTAAAAAGGAAATCTACAGACCAATATTCCTCATGAACATAGATGTAAAAATCTTCTACAAAATCCTAGTCAACAGAATCCAACAACATATCAAAAAATAATACATCTTTACCGAGTGGTATGCAAGGATGGTACAACATCAGAAAAACAATCAATGTGTCCACTGTATAAACAAAACAAAATAAACATATGATCATATCAATCAAAATAGAAAAGGCATTTGATAAAATACAACACCTGTTCCTGTTCAGATCTCTCAGCAAAATAGGGATAGGATGGAAATTCTTCAACATAATAAAGGGCATATACACAAAGCCAAAGGCCAAAATTATTATTATTGGAGAAAGACTCAACACATTCCCCTTATGAATGGGACAGGGATGCCTTCTATCACCAGTGCTATTTAACATTGTATTGGAAGTCCTAGACAGGGCAATAAGGTAAGAAAGATAAATAAAAGTCACCCAAATTGGCAAAGAGGAAGTAAAGCTATCTCCATTTGTGAATGATATGATCCTGTACATAGAAAACATAAGAAACTCAGCAAAAAAACTACTAGAAGTAATAGAGAGGTTCAGCAAAGTGGCAGGATACAATGTCAACATACAAAAATCAGTTGGATTCCTCTACACCAACAAAGAGTACTCTGAAAAAGAAATAAAGGAAACAACACCATTTAAAATAGCTGCTAAAAAGGTAAAATATCTAGGACTAAATCTCACCAGAGACACGAAATACCTGTACAAAGAAAACTACAATACCCTACCACAGGAGACAACAAGGAATCTACATAAATGAAAGAATCTGCCTTGTTCATGGACAGGTAGACTAAATATTGTGAAAATGTCAATATTACCTAAAGCAATATACACATTTAATGCAATCCTGATCCAGATAACAACAATTTTTTTTAAGGAAATAGAGGAACAAATTACTAACTTCATATGGAAAAGAAAGAGATCTAGGATAAGCAAAGCACTACTGAAGAAGAACAAAGTGGAAGGTCTCATACTCTCATATCTTAAAACTTATTATACAGCCACTGTGGTCAAAACAATGTGGTATTGGTATAATGACAGACAGATCAATGGAACAGAATTGAAAACCCAAAAATAGACCCATCCATGTCCATGATTATGGACAGCTAATCTTTGACAAAGGTCCAAAACCCCTTAAATGGCAAAGGTCCAAAACAAATGGTCCTGGCAAAACTGGATAACCGCTTGAAGAAAAATGAAACAAGACCCATACTTCACCCCATGCACAAAAACAATCTCAAGCTGGATCAAAGACTTAAATGTAAAACCCAAAGTATAAAATTCATCAAAGATAAAATAGAGCCAAACCTAGGGGCCCTAATTTATGGCATAAATAGGCTATCAAGCATAATCCAGAATGCACAGGCGGTAGAAGAGAAACTAGATGACTGGGACCTTTTAAAAATTAAATTCTTATGCTCATTGAAAGACTTCCTCAAAAGGGTAAGAAGAGAGATTGGGAGAAAATATTTGTCTATGACATACCTAACAAAGGACTTTTCTCTGAAATCCATAGAAAACTTCAACACCTCAAAATCAAAAAGACTAGCAACCCAATTTAAAAATGGGCAAGAGACCTGAATAGACACTTCTCTAAAGACAGTATACTGGTGGTCAAAAAACACATGAGGAATTGCTCATGTCATTCCTTAGTCATTAGAGAGATGCAAATCAAAACAATGATGAGATATCATCTCATTCTAGCAATAATAGAAAAGTTCAACAGGACAGAAAACAACAAATGCTAGTGAGGTTGCGAAAGTTTAGAACTCAAACATTGCAGGTGGGATTGTAAAATGGTACAACCATTGTGGCAAAAACTATTGAGTTTCCTTAAAAAACTGAAAATAGAAATACTATCTGATCCAGCAATTCCATTACTAGGAATATACCCTAAAGAGGTGAGAGGCAGGACACAAACAGACATACACACACCTATGTTCCATCGCAGGAGCTCTGGTAGCATAGTGCCTAAGGCACTTGACTGCTAACCAGAAGGCTGCAGGTTCAAACCCACCAGCCACTTCTCAGAAGGAAGGTTGGGCAATCTACTTCCGTAGTGATACCTCCTGGGAAACCCAAGAAGGGGTCGTTATGAATCAGGAGCAACTTGATGACACATAACAACAACAATGTTCCATAGCAGTACAATTCACTATAGCAAACAGAGGGAAACAATCTAAACACCCATCAAAAGATGAATGGATAACCAAATTGTGGTACATTCACACAATGGAATATTATGCCACACTGAAGAACAACAAAGGTTACGCAAATCATCTCACAACATGGATGGCCCTGAGTGAACTAAGTCAGTCACAGAACGACAAATATTGTATGAACCCATTACTGTAAAATGACAAGGAAGTGTTTGCTTCAAGAAGGGAACTCACTTTGTAGGTTATCAAGGTGGTGAGGGAAGGATAGGCAATAATTTTGGGCTAGGTAGAGGCCACATGTTGAGTTGGGTAAGGGCAGGGATGGTATGGAAAGAGTCTATGACCACCGTGAAAACATTGTGGAAAGGGAGGACACCAAATTGTGCACATAAGATGTAGATGGCAGAGGCTACTACCAGTATATCCACACTACTGCATTACTATTAACACCAAACACCAGGCTGGAGATAAACACATAAACATCTGAGAAGATCAGATGGGGGTCAGTGAACAGGATTATACTTTGGACTAAGGATAGATTTAGCTGAGCCTAATCTTACACAGATACCAGTGATGCAAAATATGTGCAGTCATTACAAAAAACAATAGAAAATAGATATAGAGTAATCCTTCACAGACAGCCAGACACTGTGGGAGAGAGATCCAATGGATCCAACTCAGGACCACGGTATTGGGGGACACCAGACTCAACTGGCACAACAAAATACTTAAAAACCTTGTTCCACAACCTACATTGTTGAGTAGTGACTGGGGTCTTAAAAGCTTTCAAGCGGCCATAAGTGATGTAGCTAATTGTTTCTTAACATCCGAAGCAAAGAACAGTGCAAAAAAACCAAGGGTATTTGGAAGTAATCAGCCCTAGGACATAATGGACCTTGAGGCAAGAAGAATTAGATGGTGCCCAGGTACCAGTGCCAACCACTCAGGAAGGGATCAAAACTGGAGATCCTGGAAGATCTGGAGATCTTCTGTCAGAAGAAAAACATGGAAGAAAATCTAAAAAAACAATAATGATCAAAATTACTGGTCGTACGGAGTCTGGTAGGACCCCCAATACTATGGCCCAGGGACACACTTCAGGCCTGGAATAAAACTCACTCCCAGGGGCTGTCTCTATGCCCAATATAAATAAGAAGTACACACAGAGCACTAAACGCAGGGTTACACACCCACATACTCTATGGAGATGCATCCGTTGGAGAGATCTGGTGCCACAAGGCACCAGATGGGCAACATTCGCATGGAAGAAATCCAGGACAGAAAGGAGTGCATAACTATGAGGGGCACAGTGGGGGGCGAGGCGCTTATTGGGAAGGGAAGAGAGGAGAGTGGGTTAAGGTTGGGAATGGTAGTTGGGGAGTGAAACCAAATTTACAAAAAATGTTGAATGTAAAAAAAACTCTGTTCTGTAAATTTGCACCTAAAGCACGGTTAAAAGAAGAAGAAGAAGAAAGGAGAAGGAGAAGGAGGAGGAGGAGGAGGAGGAGGAGGAGGAGGA
>NW_006921725.1:142064-146075 GCF_000298275.1 Orycteropus afer afer | reverse complement strand
TTTGCAGTGTTTTATTATGTTTTATTTCTTGTATTCTGAACTTTTAGTTTTTTACTATATTCAGTTTCTATTGTTATTGTGACTTCTGATTTTGATCATTTACTTTGATTACTTGATAAAATTCCACTTATTCATCAGTAAGTGTTCATGAACTCTACTTAACAGACAACTGATCCCTGACCTATAGAAACTCCCCTATCACCTTAGGCATTCTCAATTAATTTAATTATATATAAAATCTATTATTGTAATACTTTAGAAATATGTTTATAAGGATAAATTTTGTACCCACACATTTGGTGGCAAAAAAAAAAAAAACTTCATATTAACCAAACTTTACATATGTAGTTCTCCAGTAGGCCTACCCTCACATCTCCCCAGCAGTAAGTTGGAAGCATTCCTGTTACTACAGGATAGAGGTGGATTTCCAGGCTCCTGAAGTAGTCCCTGGGAGCTCTGGTGGTGCACCTTCTAAGGCATTTGACTGCTAACCAGAAGACTGGCGGTTCAAACCCACCAGCCACTCCTTGGAAGAAAGATTGGGCAATCTAACTTCTGTAGTGATACCCCCTCGGAAACCCAAGGAGGGGTCACTATGAGTTGGGTCCAACTTGTCAGCAAATAACAACAACAACAGCAACACAAATTTACAATGGGAAATAATAATATATCTTTCAAAATGTGCATTAAAAAATAACTCACCATCCAGTTTCAGGGGTATGAAGTAGATATATACTGTCCTTATTATTTCTGCTAAATATGACTCATAGACTTTATTGTTGTTGTTGTTGCTATTTGCTGACAAGTTGGACCCGACTCATAGTGATCCCTCCTTGGGTTTCCAAGGGGATGTCACTATGGAAGTAGATTGCCCAACCTTCCTTCCAAGGAATGGCTGGTGGGTTTGAACCACCAGCCTTCTGGTTAGCAGTCAAGTGCCTTAGGTACTATGCTACCAAATGTTGGCGAAGAATACTCTTTGTCTGGAAATGTCCTGATTTCAGCATCATATTAGAGGAACAATGTTGCTAGGCATGTAATTCTTGGTTGACAATTTTTTTTTTTTTTTTCCTTTCAGGGTTGTATGTATATTATCCAGTTGCCTTCTTGCCTTCATGATTGCTGCTGAGAAACCATTGCTTAGTCTTAATGGTTGCACTTTATAGATAGCTTTTTTTGTTTTTTGTGTGCTGCTTTCAGTATTCTTTCTTCTTTTTCACTGGTTTTGTTAAGTTTGATTATAATATGTCTTAGTGGTTTTCTTTTGGGATCTATCTAGTTTGGGGTTCATTAAACTTCTTGAATGGATATCTCCTTGTCTTTCATCCTTTTAGTGAAACTCTCTTCCAATAAATCTTCGACAATCTTCTCTTTGGGTTTTCTTTGCCTCTTCCTGTTCTTAAATTCCAATTACATTTAGGTTATTTTTGTTGATGGTTATCCACATGAATCTTAGGCTTTCTTCATTTTGTTTCCATCTATTTTTTTCTGATTAATCCCTTAACAAAGCAGTATTTATGTATGTATCTTCAGGCTCATTAATTCTATTTTTGATTGCACACCTTTGCCCATTAAATGTCTCATCTATTTGCAAAATTTTAGTATTAATCTTTTGGATTACTTTTTTTTCTTTTTTTTTTTTGATCTTTTCTAATTTTTTATTTATTTTGTCAATTTGATTTTGTGTTGTTTTCCTAAATTGTTCTAGAATTTTGTCTGTGTTTTCCTTAATTTTGTCAGTGCTTTCTTTGATCATATTTGTGTTTTACTTGATCTGTCTCTCAATATATTGTAAGTACCTAAATATGATTCTTTTGAATTAATTCTTAGGCAGTTCAAATGTTACATGTTCCTCAGGGATGTTTTCTGGATCTGTATCTTATTCCCTTATTTCTACTACTTTATCTTACTTCTTTGTGTGGATTCTGATGGTCTATTATTTCAGAGACATTGTGATATTGTATTTATTTTTAATTTATGGTTATATGTTGATGTGATTCACCCAATATTTTTTTTTCCTTTTTTCTTTGTTTTGATATATCTGTGTGAGCAGGGTACATTTCTCCTCTATTTGTGAGTTGTTAGCCCTTAGACACTCACGACCTGTCTCCTGGTAGGTATGATAGAGGATGAGAGTGTGTGCAGAGACCTTGGTTAGCTGTTCATAAAAAAAAAAAAAAAAATAGTTGAGCTGGTATTGATCATCATTTATCATTGGTCACTTGATTCGAAAGCAAATGGTGGCTTTCACTCAGTGGGTGGGTTGCAAGAGGTACAGGTATGGTTTGGTTGTGGGGGAAGAGTTGCTTTCTCCCACTCACACAAAAAAATCAAGAAAACATAAAAAAATTAAAAAAAAAAACTCAAACTGCATGAACAAATAGGAATAATCACACACACAAAAAAAAGAGGAAAGACAATAAATGAGAAGAAAGACATTAAAAATATATTTAAAAAGGCAAAAAAAAAAGTTAATTGAAAAAGAGAAAAAAAAAAAAAAAAAAAAAACTCCACAGTATCTGGGGAGTGCTGAATGACAGAAAAGATCATGAGTAAAATAATAGTAAAGACAAATGGTAAAACTTCAAAAGAAAAATAAAGGATAGGAAGAACCACAAGAAAGAAAGAAAGAAAGGAAAAAGAAGGGAACCACTAAAAGGGACAAGAAAAAAAAAAAGGGAAAAAATAAATAAAATGGAAGAAAGGGAAAAGATAAAAAGAACATTTTAAAAATAATCAAAAATAGAACTGTGAGGAGCAGGGCAGTGCACTGAAGCTCTGTCAGGGCACAGACCAGGATGGAATTGCTGCTGGTCAAGAAGATGGGGGTAGGCAAGGGATGGCCACTCCTGTGTTCACCAAGAGACTGTGGGGTATAAGACTAACAAGGGGAATATCACATTTTCTAGTTGTCAGACTCCAGTGCAGCTGCCCTTGCTGTCCTCAGTAATCAGAGCCTATTCTTAGGTTGCTGTCCATGTCAGAATGCCAGTTGCAAGTATTCAAAATGATTACACACTTAGGACAGCTGGCAATCCACAACTTTGTTCATCTCCTTACAGTTTTCATTCAGGTTCTTCCACTATACTTCCCTTTGAAGCTCCTGGTTCCAGAATTGTCTTCTGTATTGGTTACAATTGGTTTCTCATTGTTTTGTTGCAGAGAGTTTTTATAGTTTGTCTGCCTGTTTCACCATCCTTTTGGAAGTTTCTGAAAGATAGCTTCTTCAAAACATACTTGTGTTATGAGAAGTCACCAGTCACTGGAGGAAGATGCCATGCTTGATAATATGGAGGATTAGAGAAAAAGGGTAAGGTCCTAAATATGATGGATCAGCACAGTTGCTGCAATGATGAGCTCAAGCACAACAAAGATAGCGGAGATTGCTCAGGGCATGGCAGTGTTTCATTCTGTTGTACCTAGGGTCACTATAAATTGGAGTCATCTCCACAATACCTAACAACAACATGGTAATTACATGTCAAACTTTTCCAGATGGGCTGTAGTAATTGTTATTCCCACAGTATATGAAAGATCCATTTTCTTCACATTCTTCCTGCATATTATATTATAATTTTTTAGTATATTCTTATTGCTGCTTACTGATACCCCTTTATGACTTTAATTTGCAGTTTTCTAATGACTAATTATGTTGAATCACTTTTTTCTTGACTAATTCCCATCTATATGTCTTCTTTTGTGTTTATAACTTTGACCATAATTTTCTTTCTCAATCTTCAGTTTGAGAGTTCTTGATACCAGTCCTTTGCTGGCCATATAGTGTGCACATATTTTCATCCTCATCACAGTGTCTTTCATGACATAATATTTTTAAAAATTGTGGTGAAATCCAATTTATCATATACTGCTTGTAAGGGGTGCAGTGTAGTAAATTACTTTGTTTGGCTTTTCTACCCATAAGTCTTTGCAAACTCCAAGGTGGGATTTGCTATGAGCAACTGAGGAGCTCCTGATTGCTGAAGGTGTCCACCTGGAGTATTTCTGTTGGGA
>NW_006921725.1:136825-141611 GCF_000298275.1 Orycteropus afer afer | reverse complement strand
TGACCTCGCAGTAATAGGCCTTGCAACATTGATGGTGATTCTGCCTTCCTCTTGTGGGATTAGAGGAGGTCAGAACATGTGGCCACCTTGCCATTTTTGCAGGGGTCATGTTTTAGTGTCAAGTCTAAGAACAATTTTACTGAACCTAGATTCTGAAGTTTTTCACTTAATATTTTTTTTTTTTCTCAAGTATTGTAATTTTGCATTAATTTCTATATAAGTTGTGAGCTTTTGGTTGATTTTTTGTTTTTTCACTTGAATGCCCAAAGTTACAGAAACATTATTTTTTTCCAATCTTTCTAGAAATTTTCCCTGTCCTCCCCTCCCATCCCTGAAAAGCAAGAAAGAAAGTTTTGTTCTGTGTATAAACTTTCCTTGAGTTTTTTATTATTGTGGTCTAATACAGTATTTATCTTCCTGTGATTAAATTATTTAACTCAAGATAATATCTTCCAAGATCACTCACATTATGTGGTGATTTACAGATTCTATATTATTCTTTAGGGTTGTGTAGTATTCCATTCTTTGTATGTACAACATTTTGGTTATCAATTCCCCATTCATGGACACATAAGTTGCTTCTAAGGAGCATTTGGGCTGGACTTCCTCCAGCATAGATTTGTTTGTTCTTCTGCCAGTCCAAGATGTTGTCAGTGTTCTTCATCAACACACAATTCAAAGGTGTCAATTCTTCTTCTGTCTTCCTTATTCATTGTCCAGTTTCCGCAAGCATATTAGGTATTTGAAAATGCCATGGCTTGTATCAGGCACACTTTAGTCTTCAAAGTGACATCTTTACTCTTCAAAATTTTAAATAAGTTTTTTGCAACAGATTTTCCCAATGCAATGTAACATCTGATGTCTTGACTACTAACTACTTCCATGAGTGTTGATTGTGGATCCCAGTAAAATGAAGTCCTTGACAATTTCAATCTTTTCTCCATTTATCATGATGTTGCTTATTCTAGTTGTGAAGACTTTTGCTTTCTTTATGTTGAGGAGTAATCTATACTGAAGACTGCAGTCTTTGACCTTTATCAGATAGTGCTTCAAGTCATCTTCACTTTCAGCAAGCAGAGTTGTGTCATCTGCATATTGACGATTGTTAATAAGATTTCTTCCAATCCTGATGTCACATTCTTCTTCACATAGTCCAGGTTCTTGGATCATTTGCTGAGCATGCAGGCTGAATAAGATGGTGGAAAGATGCAACATTGACATATAACCTTCCTGATTTTAAACCCTTCAGTTTTCTCTTTTTTTGTTCAAACAACAGCCAGTCTAGGTACAGGCTCCTCACAAGCACAATTAAGTGTTCTAGAATTCCCATTCTTTTCAATGTCACTATAATTTTTTATAATCTACACAGGTAAACATCTTTCTAGTATTCTTTGTTTTCAGCTAAGATCCATTTGACTTCAGTATTGACATCCCTTGTTCCCTGTCCTCTTCTGAATGCAGCTTACATTCTAAACTTCTGGAAGATCTCTGTCAGTATACTCCTGAAACTCTTTTTGAATTATCTTCAGCAAAATTTTACTTGTGTGTGAAGTTGATGATATTGTGTGGTAATATTCACATCCTGTAGGATCACCTTTCTTGGGAATGGGCACAAATATGGATTTCTTACAGTCAGTTGGCCAGGTAGCTGTCTTCCAAATTTCTCAGTGGAGATGTGTAAGCACTTCCAGAACTGCATCTGGTTATTGAAACATCACAATGGGTGTTCTTTAATTACTGCAGCCTTGTTTTTTGCCAATTTCTTCAGTGCAGTTTGGATTTCTTCCTTCAGTACCATTGGTTCTTGATCATGTGCTACCTCCTAAAGTGAATGACTATTGACCAATTCTTTTTGGTAGAATGATCCCATGTATTCCTTCCATCTTCTTTTGATGCTTCCTGCATCATTCAATGTTTTGTCCATAGAATCCTTCAAGACTGTATTTTGAGGCTTGACTTTTTTCTTCCACTCTTTCACCTTGAGAAATGTTTGGCATGTTCTTCTCTTTTGGTTTTCTAATTCGAGGCCATTGCACATTTTAGTATCATATTTTAGTTGTTCCTCTTGAGCTGCCGTTTGAAATCTTCTGTTCAGCAATTTTATCCTATCACTTCTTCCATTTGCTTTACCTACTCTCTACTCAAGAACAAGTTCCAGAGTATCTTCTGACATCCATTTTGGTCTTTTCTTCCTATCTTGACTTTTTAATGACCTTTTGCTTTCTTCATGTGTCATGTTCTTTATGTTATACCACAACTCATCTGGTGTTTGGTGGTGGGTATACAATCATCAAATATATTCTTAATGCTGTTGTTGTTGTTTGCCATCGAATCGGCCCCGACTCATAGCGACCCCTCTTTGGGTTTCCGAGGCAGTATCACTACGGAAGTGGGATTGCCCAACCTTCCTTCCGAGGAGTGGCTGGTGGGTTTGAACCGCCAGCCTTCTGGTGAGCAGTCAAGTGCCTTAGGCGCTATGCTACCAGAACTCCTAAAATATGGTGTGTAAATTCAGGTGAGCTGTAATCAAGTTTATATACAGGCTCTTGTGGGCTTTTTCAACTTTTCTTCAGCTTCAACTTGAACTTGCATATTAGCAGCTGATGATCAATTCTTCAGTCAGCTGCTGGCCTTATCTTTACAGAAGACTTTGATATTCTTCATCACCTCTTTCTACAGATGAAGTCAATTTGATTTCTGTGTATTCTATCTGGAGAGGTCCACATGTATAATTGTCATTTATATTGTTGACAAAAAGGTATTTGCAATGAATAAGTCATTTATCTTGCAAAATTCTGTCATGAGATCTTTGGTGTAATTTCTGCCATCACCATATTTCCAACTACTGATGCTTCTTCTTTGTGTCCATCTTTCTCACTCCAAGCACCAGCAAATGCCATGTTACCTAGTAAACACATCCTGAGGATTTATTCCAAAGAAATCATGACTTATGTTCACCAAAAAACCTGTAAACAAATATTTGTAGCAGCTTTATTTGTTATAGACAAAAAATGTAAAACAATTGAGGTAAGTGGTTAAATGAAGTGTGGTTCATCCATACCCTGGAATACTTAGAAAAAAAAAAAAAAAAGATAAAGATTATTGAAATATAATGAGCTCTGGTGGTGCAGTGCCAAAGCATTTGATTGCTAACCAGAAGGTTGGCAGTTCAAACATACCAGCCACTCTATGGAAGGAAGACCAGGCAATTTACTTCAGTAAAGATTTACCACTTCAGAAACCTGATGGGGGTGGCTAAGAGTCAGAATCCACTGGATGTCAGTGAATTGGGTTTTTGTTTGTTTGTTTGTTTTTAATTGCAACATGAAATATATCTGAATATCCTGAAAAGTATTAAAAAAAAAAAAAAAAAAAAAGCCAATCCCCAAATGTTATATAGTGCATAATTCCATTTATGGGAGCTCTGGTAGCATAGTGGCTAAGGCACTTGACTGCTAACCAGAAGGCTGGCAGTTCAAACCCACCAGCCACTCCTCGGAAGGAAGGTTGGGCAATCCTACTTCCATAGTGATACTGCCTCGGAAACCCAAGGAGAGGTCGCTATGAGTCGGGGCTGACTCGACGGCAAACAACAACAACAACAATTCCATTTATATACCCAAAAAACAAGGCCAATTCCTTCTAATCAATTCCACTGTAACAACCCATAAGACAGAGTAGAACTTCCTGAAAGGATTTCTAAGGCTGTAAATTTTTATGGAAGCAGACTGAGACATCTTTCTTCCATTGAGCAACTGGTGGATCCAAACCATTGACTTTTCAGTTCCCAGATGAGTGCTTTTAATTATCATGGCTTCTTTTGTTTATATAGATATAACCTACTGTGAATGAGTAGATTCTGACTCATAGCTAATCTATATAGGACAGGGTAGAACTACCCCAAAAGTTTCCAAGGCTATAAATCTTTGCAGATGGAGATTACCTTATCTGTTTCCCTTGGAGTAACTGGTGAGTTGAACTACTGACCTTTTTGGTTATCAGCCAAATGTTTAACCACTGTGCTGTCAGAGCTCCTATATAGATATTGTACATTTGATATGACAAACTTATAGAAATAGAGAACAGACTAATGGCTTCCAGTGGTTAATGAGAGACTGGGTAAGTGGAACTAATGAAAGTGGTATGGTTATGGCTATAAAATACAGAAAGATGGCAGTGGAGATAGAAATCTTTTTTTGAATTCTGACTGTATCAATGTCTATATCCTGGTGGTAATATTGTGCTATAGTTTAACAAGTTGTTAGCATTATGAAAAACTATTCAAAACATAATGAGATCTCTCCATATTATCGCTTAAAATTGCATGTGAATCTACAATTACCCAAAATTAAAAGGTAAGGAGATATTTTAATTTAGCATACAAAATCATGTGTTAAAGATGAAATTACATAATTGCAAGCACACTCTAATTTTGTTTATATAAATGAGAGTATTCATATACTTATATGCCAAAGGTTATTTAAAAAAATAATAATTATTAATAAATATACTAAAAATATTTATAATCATAACTAAGTTAATGTAATAAAATTAGACTTTAATGAGTAATACCAAACCAAAATGAGCTCACTGTCATTGAGTTAGATCTGACTCATAATGACCCCTCAATGGGTTTCTGAGGCACTGTCACTACAGAAGTAGACTGCCCAATCTTCCTTCCAAGGAGTGACTGGTGGATTTGAACTACCAGCCTTCTGATTAGCAGTCAAATGAGATAGTCATTATTCTTGAAATTCTTCCATGTATTTAAGGAAAAAAAAAAAAA
>NW_006921725.1:135481-136554 GCF_000298275.1 Orycteropus afer afer | reverse complement strand
TTTTTTTTTTTCATTTTAGCCTTAGCATTTTTAAACACATGCCATATCACAGGAGATTCCTGTTTTATTAATAGCTAGTGCAATGTGCTTGGCCACTGGGAATATAGTATTATAATGAGATCAAACCAGATTCATCTGAGTCATAAAAATATAATGATAATAATATAATGGTAATGATGATAAAGTGACTTGTACTAGATAACTTAGTGAGTCAGTAGTAAATGTAGTTAGAGAGGTTAGATAGTTGGCCTATCCACTAAATCATACTGCCTTTCCAATTTTAAACATTCAATAATAGAGCATATTCATTAAACATTCAACAACTAGAAATTAAAAAGCTATACATCCTGGATGCCTAAAGGGGAACACATAGTTTTCACTTTTGGTCATTTTCCCGTCTTCACCTCTGGTATTATCTAAAATATTAATCTCCTTTATTGTTCCTGGAACTTACTGGCTTTAATGGATGGTCTATTGCCAAATACATCTTTTGCACTGCTTAGAGAAATGAAAACAATTCAATGTCCATAACAAAGGAGAAAGCTATAGTGACTCAATTGTTGCTTCTCAATGAAGGCCTGAAGGTAACAAGAAGAAACTAAATCAAAGAATTTATGATTTTCCTTTAAAGACACCATGTCATTATTATTATGTGCCATTGAGTCATCTCTGACTCATAGTGACCTTATATAAAACAGAACAAAACATGGCCCAGTCCTTGTCAGCCTCATGATCCTTACTATATTTGAGCCCATCACTGCAGCCACCATGTCAATCCATTTTATTAAAGGCCATCCCAGTTTTCATTGACCCTCCACTTTACCAAGCATGACATTCTTCTCCAGAGAATGATCCCTGTTAGCCTGAAGCAAACCCAAGCCACCAACATTTCAGTTAGTAGCTTCCTCTGGTGTCAAGCCCTGATGAGACAGCCTGATAAGACAACGGAAGTAACAGAACCCGCCCAGACTGGAAAGTCCCATGCAGTGGCAAGCTTCCTCTTGTGAAGCCCCCTCATGCTAATTAGGTGCAGACCCATACTAACAGCTAATTGGACCCCACTATTTCCTTAG
>NW_006921725.1:124729-131591 GCF_000298275.1 Orycteropus afer afer | reverse complement strand
AGCCAGGTGGTGCGACTTCCCGGGCCCCTCTCAGGGACCCGTGAACCTCGCCCAGGCCCCTCTCGGGGGCCCGTAAACCTCCCCCAGAAACTCAGAATAAAAACATCTCTTTAACCTCACTTTTGTGCGTCCTTTTCTCCTTACTGTGGCCTTACAATCCCTTCTGACAACATGATCAAAGTAGGTGTGATGACGTCTGATCTTTCTCACTTTCAAGAAGCATCCCAGCTACACTTCTTTCTAGACAGATTTTTTAGTTCTTTCAGCAGTCCATGGTACTCTCAGCATTCTTCACCACAAGCCAAAAGCATCTACTCTTCTTTGGTCTTCCTTATTCCATAAGGAAAATAAAATCAGGAGTTCCAGTGAGATGGCAGAATAGGCAGACAAACTACACAAACCCTCTTCAACAAAGAAAAGTGGAACCAATCAACACAGAGAATATAATCCTGGAACTCTGAGCTTTAAAAGGAATGATATAGAAGTGGACTAAACTCCAACTAGTAGAAAAACCTGTATGAAAATAGCAAAAAAGAGAGAGACTTACAGAGCTGTGGTCTGTTAGTGATCCTGGCAGTATGGACAACTTGGATGTAGTCAAATGGTGTTAGGACCTAAGAATTAACCTAAAAATCAGCCAGGGGCTGCACAGAGGACTGCATTGTGACTGATGGATAAAAGGGGAAGCAGCAAAGAAGGAGATGGGCTGAGCTGTAGACTTTTGGCTGTCTGGAGGGCACAGCCATTTTGAATGTTTACAAGTAGTTTGATCACTATCAATATTTAAAGTGACAGTGCTCTTTCAGATTCCAAGGACCTCAAAATAGGTTCCCCTTGCTGGGACTGCAAGGATATTCTGGATATTAAGGACTAAAAAGATGCAACATTCCCCTTGTTACTGTTAGAGCCCACACCCTCTTGGTGAATGGATATGTAGCCATCTCTCACTCCCACCACTTTCTGAGCCAGCTGGAATTCCATCCCAGCCTGGATGCTCTGAAAGAGGCTGGGTACCCTGCTCTGCTTGCCCTGCCCTGCCCAGAATTTTTTTTTTTTCCAGTTTGTTTGTTTTTATCAGTTTTAAAATTATTTTTACTAAATATTTCATTATTTTATCATCCTTTTTATTACTATTCTTTCTTCTTCCCTTTTCCTTCTAGTTTTTGGCTTTTACTCACTTCTCTTTTCTTGGTTTTCATTTTTTTTCTTTTCTTTCTTGTGGTTCTCTCCATTATTTGCTTTTCATTTTGTATTTTTCCTCTTTTTTTCTTCACTATTCTTCTACTTTATTTCTTTTTTCTTATTCCCATCTCCCCAAATATCACCCTCCCATTTTTCTATTCATATTTCTTTAGGCTTTTAAAAGTATTTTTTTTAAATATTTTCTCTCATTTATTGCCTTTCCTCTCTCTCTATATATATATTTATTTTCTTTCATTCTTTTTTTTTCTCTTTTTGGTGATACTGTGTGTTTATGTGGTGTGTGTTTTTTTGTCCTCTTGCTTTTACTTTTCAGATGTTTCTTCATTTTTTTTTTTTTTTTGTCTAATCGAGTTGGAGACAGCGACCATTCCCACATAACCCAAAAACACCTGAAACTCCTCAAGATTCACTTACTGAGTGAGAACCCCCACTTCCTTCAGCAACAACTGGCTAATGATACACAACCACCAATAAGAGCCTGACTCACCCTTAATTGCTCTTCACAAACAGTTAACAGAAACCTGTGCAGCCACTCTCATTCTATCACATCCACCAGGAGACAGGTGGTGAGTGCATAAGTGCTGCCAACAAGGAAATAGAGGGGCACAGTACTCTGGTTACTAAAAACATCCAGAAAAGAAGAAAGAAAAAGAAAAACTTCAGCAAATCACTCCAACATACAATCACTAATTAAATATAAATACAACAAAGTCACAAGGTTTCAGAGACAACAACATTACAGTCTACACAAAGAAGCAAGATAAAGATGTATAAAAAAAGGAACAAGATACAGACTCAGAACACATCCCTGAGGAAGAAACAACATTGGAACTCCCTAATAAGGAATTCAAAATAATTATATTTATGTACCTTCAACAAATTGAGAGACAGATCAAGGAAAACACTGACAAAATTAAACAAAATGCAGACAAATCACTAGAATGATTTTGGAAGAAAATGCAAAAACAAAGTGACAAAATAAATGAAAAATTAGAAATAATATGTAATCTACAGATAGATATCAAGAAGATTAATAGTAAATCTGCATAAATAGATAACACATTGAAAGGGCAAAGGAGTAGAATTGAATCAATGGAAAACTGAGTTAATGAGATTGAAGACAAATACTTGACTATTTCTCTGGAAAGGGATCAGTCAGAAAAAAGATAAAAACAAAATGAAGAAAGCCTAAGATCATGTGAGATACAATCAAAAGGAATAACCTACATGTAATCAGAATTCCAGAACAGGAAGAGAAGATTAAACCTCAGAGAAAATTGGCCAAAATTTGTTGGAAATAACTTCCCTGATATGATGAAAGATGAGAATATATCCATTCAGGAAGCACAACGAACCCAAAATTATATAGATCCCAAAGAAAATCTCCAAGACATATCATCCTCAAAGTCATCAAAACCAAAGACAAAGAAAGAATCCCGAATAATGGGAAGAATAAAAATTTACCTATAAAGGGCAACTAATAAGAATAAGCTTTGATTTCCAGCAGAAAACATTCAGGCAAGAAGGTAATGGGATGGTATATATAAAACCCTGAAGTAGAAAACTTTCTACCTAAGAATTATATACCCAGATTGTCCCTCAAATACGATAGCAAAATTAGGAGGTTCCCAGATAAGCAGAAATTAAGGAAATTTGTTAAAACCAGACCATTCTTCCAAGAGATACTAATGGGAGTCCTTTGAACAGAGAACCAATAATGGGAAACAACAACAAACCATTAATACATATGATGACATAATCCAGAAACCAATCCAGTTATGGAAGTAACCAAAGGAAAATAAGCTTACAAGGTTGTAAAGAGAGAACTAGAGACATTAATCGGCAAATGAGGACAACTACAAACCAAAAAGGCAGAAAAAATAGTGTAGTTACAGAACTTCTACATGGTGAGGAATTCAAGAGAGCTGCAACTATAATGGACTGTTCTAAACTCAAGGAGAAATTATAAATCACAGGGTAAGCTCCAAGAAAAGTGGTAAAATTACACAACCCAATAAAATAGAGGACCAGCACAAATATTTAGCAAATACTAAAATAATAGCAATGAAGCAAATGATAAAACAATTCCTAAACAAAATGAGATCAGCACAGAAAATTGTAGTGAACAAAGAAACCAGGAACAACATAAAGAAATATATAACAAAGTGATAGCAACCAATTTATACATGTTGATAATTACAGTGATTGTCAATGGATTAAGTGCACCACTTAAAAGTCAAAGAGTTGCAGCCTGGATAAGAAAACATAACCCATCAATATGCTGTCTACAAAAGACACACCTTAGAGACAAAGAAAAAAAAAAAGACTAAAAATCAAAGTTTGGAAAAAGATATACCAAATGGCAACCAAACAAGAGCAAGAGTGGCAATAGTAATTTCTGATAAAATTGACTTTAAGACAAAAAGCACCATACAGGACAAGGAAGGACATTATATAATGATTAAAGGATCAATTGAACAAGAAGATATAACCATAATAAATATCTATGGTCCCAAGGAAAAAGCCCCAAGATACATAAAAAAGACTTTAACGTAATTGAAAAGAGAAATAGATGACTCCACAGTCATAGTAGGAGACTTTGAGACTTTAGTACACCACTTTCAATGAAAGTTAGACCAACTGAAAAAAATAAAATAAAAATAAAGACACAGAAGAACTAAAAATACACTCCACCAACTTGACCTTATAGACATCTGCAGAGCACTTCACCCAAGAATAGCACAATATGCATTCCTTTCCAGTGCACATGTAACATTCTCCAGGATGGACCATATGTTAGGCGAGAAAGCAAGCCTTAATAAATTTAAAAACATTGAAATACTGAAAACCATCTTCTCAAATCACAATGCTATCAAATTAGAAATCAACAAGAGGAAGATCAACAGAAAAAGAGCAAACATGTGGAAACTGAACAACACCTTCCTTAAGAACAACTGGGTAATGGAAGCAATAAAAAATGAAATTAAAGAATTCTTGAATCAAATAAAAATGAAAACACAAAATACCAAAATCTTTGGGACTCAGGAAAAGTGGTGATCAGAGGCCAATTTTTGGCAATAAATGCAAACATTAAAAAGAAGAAATAGCAAAATCAAAACTTTAAAGCAATATCTGCAACAATTTCTTCTAAAAGTAGAAGAAAGGAAATAATATAGATTTGGGTATGAATAAATGAAACAGAAAATAGAAAGGCAATAGAAAAAATCAACAAGACTAGAATTTGATTTTTTTGAAAAGATTAATAAAATTAACAAACCACTGGCAAATTTAACAAAGGAAAAGAGAGAGAGAATACAAATAACATGAATAAGAGAAGAATTGGGCAATATCACAACAGAAACAACCAAAATAAAAAAGATATTATTGGGATACTATGAATTGTATCCCAACAAATTTGAAAATATAGAAGAAATGGACAGATTTCTAGAAACACTGAACTTATCTAAACTAACACAGACTGAGGTGGAAAAGTGAACAGACCCAGAACAAAACAAGGAATTGAAGAAGTCATAAAAAAATTACCAACAAAAATGCCCTGACCCAGATGGTTTCACTGGAGATTACTAACAAATGTTCAGAGAAGAACTGACAAACTACTCCAGAACATAGAAAAGGATGGAATCATCCCAAATTCATTTTATGAAGCAAGCATAAACTTGATACCAAAACCAGGTAAAGACTTCACTAAAAAGAAAAAAATACAGATGAATAACCCTCATGAATATAGGTGCAAAAATCTTCAACAAAATCTTAGCCAATTGACTCCAACAACATATATATATATATATAAAAATGAGTATAAGCAAGCGGAATTCATATCAGATATGCAAAAATTGTACAACATTAGAAAAACAATCAACATCATCCATCACATAAATAAAACAAAGGAAAATAAACATATGATCATATCAATTGATGTAGAAAAAGCATTTGATAAAATCCAAAACCAATTCTAGAAAAAAAATCTTGGCAAAATAGGAATAGAAGGACATTCTTCAACATAATAAAAGGCATGTATGCAAAACCAGTGGCCTAAATTATTCTCAATGGAGAGAGAATGAAACCGTTCCCCTGGCGAACAGGAACAAGACAAGGATGCCCTCTATCACAATTTCTATTTAACATTGTATTGGAAGTCCTGTTGTTGTTGTTATGTGCTGTCGACTCAGACCTGACTCATAGCGACCCCTCCTTGGGTTTCCAAGGCAGTATCACTACAGAAGTAGATTTCCCCATCTTCCTTCCCAGGAGTGGCTGGGGGGCTTGAACTGTCAGCCTTTTGGTTAGCAGTCAAGTGGCTTACACACTATGCTACCAGAGCTCCTTTGGAAGTCCTAGCCAGGGCAATAAGGCAAGAGAGGAAAATAAAAGGCATCCAAATTGGTGAGGAAGAGGTCAAACTATCCCAAATTGCTGTTGATATGCTCCTATACATAGAAAACTTAAGACAGTCAATAACAACAACAACAAAATACTGGAACTAATTGAGAGATTTAGCACAGTGACAAGATACAAGAACTACAATCAAAAATCAGATGGATTCCTCCACACTAGCAAAGTTGTTGTTAGGTGCCATCGAGTCACTTGTGACTCATAGTGACCCCATGCACAGCACAACAAAACAGCGCCTGATCTCACACCAGCTCCATGAGCCTTGCTATACTTGAGCCCATTGTCACAGCCATTGTGTCAATCCATCTTGTCGAAGGCCATCCCCTCTTTCGTCGACCCTCCACCTTACCAAGCATCCTTCTCCATGGAATAGTACTCTCTGACAATATGACCAAAGGAGATGAGATGAAGTCTGGCCATCCTTGCCTCCAAGGATCATTTCAGCTGCACTTCCTCCAGGACCGATCTGTTAGTTCTTTTGGCAGTCCATGGCATTTTTCTCCAGCACCACAACTCAAAAGCATCAACTCTTCTTCGGTCTTCCTTATTCATTGTCCAGCTCTCACATGCATACCAGGCAATTGCAAATATCATGGCCTGTGTCAGGCACACCTTAGTTCTCAAGGAGACATCCTTACTCCTCAGCACTTGAAAGAGTTTCTTCGCAGCTGATCTGCCCAGTGCTACATGTCGTCTAATGTCCTGACTGCTGCTTCCATTGGCATCAATTGTAGAACCAAGCAACGTGAATTCATTGACAACCTCAATCTTTTCTTCATTTATCATGATGTTGCTTATTGGTCCAGTTGTGAGGATTTTTGTCTTCTTTATATTGAGATGCAATCCATACTGCAGACTGTGCTCCTCAATCTACATCAGTAAGTGCCTCAAGTCATCCTCACTTTCATCAAGCAAAGTTGTATCATCAGGTTGTTAATGATTCTTCCTCCAATCCTGATACCACGTTTTTCTTATATGGTCCAGCTTCTCAGATTATTTGCTCAGCATATAGAGTGAATAAATATGGGGAAAGGATGCGACCCTGACACTCTCCCTTCCTGATTTTAAACCATGTAGTGTCCCCTTGTTCTGTTCGAATGACACCCTCTTGGTCAAGGTACAGGTTCCTCATGAGTACAATCACATGTTCAGGAATTCCCATTCTTCTCAAAGTTATCCATAATTTGTCATGATCCACATAATCAAATGCCTTTGCATAGTCAATAAAACACAAGTAAACATCTTT
>NW_006921725.1:120488-123694 GCF_000298275.1 Orycteropus afer afer | reverse complement strand
TTGCATATGAGCAGTTGATGGTCTGTTCCACAATCAGCTCCTGGCCTCGTTTTGGCTGAAGATATTGAGCTTTTCCATCACCTCTTGCCACAGATGTAGTCAATCTGATTCTTACGTGTTCCATCTGGTGAAGTCCACGTGTACAGCCCCCATTTGTGTTGTTGACAAAAGGTGTTTGCAAAGAACAAGTCATTGGTCTTGCAAAATTCTGCCATGCGAGTTCCAGCATTATTTCTGTCACCAAGGTCAAATTTTCCAACTACCAGTGATTTTTCTTTGTTTCCAACTTTTGCATTCTAGTCACCAGTAGTGATCATTAACACATCTTGATTGTATGTTCAGTCAATTTCAGACTGCAGAAGTTGATAAAAATCTTTAATTTCCTCATCTTTGGCTTTGGTAGTTGGTGCATCAATTTGAATAATAGTTGTATTAACCAGTTTTCCTTGTAGGTGTACAGATATTATCCTATCACTGACAACGTTGTACTTCAGCATGGATCTTGAAACATCCTTTGAGATGATGAATGCCACGCCATTCCTCTTTAAACTGTTGTTCCCAGCATAGTAGATCATACGGTTTTCTGATTTAAAATGACCAAAATCAGTCCATTTCAGCTCACTAATGCCGATGATATCAATCTTTATGTGTTCTATTTCATTCTTGACAACTTCCAATTTTCCTAGATTCATACTTCGTACATCCCATGTTCTGATTATTAATTAAATTTGCCATTGTTTCTCCTCCATTTGAGGGGTGCCGCATCAGCAAGTGGAGGTCTAGAAAGCTTTATCTTCTCCATATGAGTAAGTCTGATTTTCCTCTGATAATGCAGCTCTTTCCCAGTCCTACTTTGAAAGTTTTCTAAGCTAAGTGACTTATGTTCCTCCTCTGTATTGGACAGTGTTTCTGGACTATTCATGAAGTTGCCCAGTAATGTATCAGAGAGTGTTTCTCTGCTATTCATAAGGTTTTCCCCTGGCCAATTCTTTGAGAAATGGATGGCCTCCTCCTTCTTCCTAGTCTGTCTCAGTCTGCAAGCCAGGCTGATATCTGTGCACCATGTCCACCCCACTGGTTTTGAAACACCAGTGGCACAGCCTTAAGACTCACAGCAACACGTCACCACAGTACGACAAACCAACAGACAAGTTTGTCTCCCTTAGCTGTTGGAAATCCCTCCAACCAACCTTACTCGGATCCCTGTGGCTAACTCCTTTACCTGTTCCAATCCCCTTTGACTTTTCTGTCCTCTCCCTGCTTCCCACTTCGCTGCTTATGGGGGATGGCCTGAGTTCCCTCTCCTCACCTGGGTCCTTGTGTTTGACTCCTTGATCTGTTTCAGTCCCCTTTACCTTTTCTGTCCTCTCCTTGCTTTCTGCCTCACTACCTGTTCTTCTTCTTCTTGTTATGTGCCTTTGAGTTGGACCCAACTCATAGTAACCCCTCCTTGGGTTTTCGAGGCAGTATCACTACAGAAGTAGATTGCCCATCTTCCTTCCAAGGAGTGGCTTGTGGGTTTGAACCACCAGCCATCTGGTTAGCAGTCAAGTGCCTTAGGCACTACTCTACCACAGCTCCCTGTTCTTAGGTCCCTGGAATCCGAATCAGAATGCTATTACTTTAAAATCCAAAATGGATGCCACTTGTAAACATTCAAAATGGCTGCACCCTCGGTCACTTCAAATATCCAAAATGGCTGCTACTTGTAAATATTCAAAATGGCTATGCCCTCGGTCACTTTAAATATCCAAAATGACTGCCACATGTAAACAATCAAAATGTCCATGCCCTCCGGACAGCAGAAAGTCCACAGCTCAGGTTTTCTCCCTCCTTGCAGTTTCCATTCCTAGTCGTGCGCCACCAGAGCAGTTGTCCCTGCAGTCCTTGGTGACCAGGACTGATCTTTAGGCCAAATCTCAGGTCCCAATACCACTTGGAAATATGCAGGTTAAGAAATATTCACTAGCAAAGAGATTGCTGAAAAATAAATAAGGAAATCTATATCATTTACAATAAAAACTAAAAACCAAACTCATTGCCATTGAGTTGGATCTGACTCATAGAAACCCTTCCTTGGGTTTCTGAGGTGATTCCACTATGGAAATAGATTGCCCATTTTTCCTTCAGAGGAGAGGCTGGTTGGTTTGAACCACCAGCCTTTTGGTTAGAAGTCATATCCTTTGGGCACTATGCCACCCAAGCTCTCTATTTACAATAGCTACTAAAAAATATAATACTTGGAAATAAATCTTACTAGGGATAGAAAATACCTGGACAAAGAAAGTGCAAAAGCCTATTTCAAGAAACCATAAGAGATCTACATACATGGAAAGTCATACCATGCACATGGAGAGGAAAATTTAACATTGTGAAAATGTCAATTCTACCAAAAACAGTCTATACATTCAATGCAATCTCAATGCATGTCCCATTAGCATTTTTTAAGAGTATAGAAAAACCAATCACTAACTTTATATGGAAAGGAAAGAGACCTCTCATAAGCAAAACAGTATCAAAAAAGAAGAATAAAGTAGGAGTTCTCATACTCCTGGATCTCAAAATGAGCTATACAGCCACAGTACATCAAACTGCCTGGTATCGGTACAACGACAGACACATAGGCCAATGGAATATACTTGTGAACCCAGAAAAAGATCCATCAACCTATGGTCAGCTGATCTTTGACAAGGGGCTGAAATTCATTCAGTAAGGAAGAAATTGTCTGCTTAACAAATGGTGCTGGCAAAACTGGATATCCATTTGCAGAAAAATTAAACAAGATCTGTACTTCGAACCATACACAAAAACTAACTCCAGGTGAATCAAAGACTTAAATGTGAAAACTATAACTCAAGGAAAACTAGGGTCAAATTTAGGCATATGTGGCATAATGTATTTATGGTCTGATATATGTCATAAATAGAATATCAAGCATAATCCGAATTGTACAAACAGCAGAAGAAAAACTAGATAAATGGAAACTTCTAAAAGTAAATTTTTATGTGTTTCCAAAGATGTCTCCAAAAGAGTCAAAAGAGAATCTACGGATTGGGAGAAAATGTTCAGCAATGACATATCTGACAAGAAAATTATCTCTAAAATTTATAAAAAAGTTTTAACATTCCAACAACAAAAAGACAAATAATCCAAATAAAAAATGGACAGAAGACTGAAATAGACACTATAACAAGAAGATATTCAGG
>NW_006921725.1:119847-120388 GCF_000298275.1 Orycteropus afer afer | reverse complement strand
AATAAATAAATAAATAAATGCAATGATGGTTCTCTCCTCATACAGAGCAAAGAAGCATGAAGAAAACCAAAGACGTGTAGAAACAATTAGTCCAAGCAACTGGTACACCACATGATTCTCAGGCTATACAACTATGAGACCAGAAGAACTAGTTGGTGCCTGCTATTCCTGTCAACTGTTCGGAGGGTATCTATGTAGGAGATCATGGATAGAGTGGGAAAACAATGTGGAACAAATCTCAAAATCATAAAATAAAAAAAGGAGATCAGGTTTGCTGGTCTGATAGGGCCTGGTGGAACCATTGAGTCTATGTTGCCTAGCTGCCTTTCAGGTCTGGAATTGAACCCATGATTGTGGCTTTCAGGCAAACAAAAGATTGGCATATGAGCTGAACATTTACAATAGGTAGATACACTCCTTGGTGAGATCAATTATGGGAGAACCAAAGGGTTGTGCATGCACAAGGAGACAGGTTGTGGGCCCTGTAGGAGTGTATGGGAGGGAAAAAGACACAGGGAAGAGGTGGCTATGGGGAAGAAGT
>NW_006921725.1:116930-119228 GCF_000298275.1 Orycteropus afer afer | reverse complement strand
AAAAGTCAAGGAAAGGTTTATATATGGAAGGAAATTTTCTTTGTTGCGGTGGGAAGGGAGGGGAGGAAAAACTGCTAGATAAGTAGAAACAGGTATTGATCTGGGTGAAGAGAAGGACAATGTACCAAATGTGAGTGATCAACAAGGTGGAATTGAGGAAGAGGAAGACAGAGAGGTACATGAGAGGTACAGACAACAAAGATGAACCATTTTGCACATATAATACTGTGTTATCAGTGATGGCAAACATTGATCTACGTGTGGATAGATGGGTGGACAGTCTGAATGATTAGGTATGTCTGTGCAGGGAGGAGTGTGCCCATGACCATGTACAGGGTTGGCTGACAATATTTCTACAACTGTATTTGCATGTTGTATAAGAATTTTAGGTATATTGTAAAGCTGACAAGGAACAAGTTTGTAATAACTTCTTGGCCACAGCCAGCTACCCAGAGGGAGCAAGTAGTTGGACCTGTGGGATTGGGACCAGAGTTACAGGGGACATCTAGCTCAAATGATGTAACATACTACACAGTAACATTGTTCCATATCCTACTTTGCCGAGTAGCTACTGGAATCTTAAAAGCTTGCAAGGAGCCATCTAAATGCAATGATGGGAGGAGTTCCGGCAAAATGGTGGACTAGGCAGAAGGACTGCACAGACCCTCTTCAACAAAGAAAAGGGAATCCAATTAACACAGACACAGAAGATAATCTTGGACCACTGAGCCTTGAAGGGAAAGATAAAGAAGTAGACTAAACCTCAACTAGCAGAAGAATTTGTGTGAAAATAAAAAAGAAGGAGACATACAGAGCTGCAGTCTGGCAGGGACCTGAGCACCCCTGATGACACAAATGACTTGGACATTCCCGAGTGGTGGTAGGACTTAAAAATTAACCTAAAAATCACCCTGCTAGCCAGGGACTGCACGGACTGTGCACGGTGGCTGGAGAACAAACAGAGAAGATGAAGAGAAAGGTGGACTGAGGTGCAGACTTTTGCCGGTCTGGAGGTGCCGCCATTTTGTAGGTTTAAAAAGCAGCTTGACTATTTTGGATATTTAAAGAGACAGCACTCTTGCAGAATCCTGTGGTGGTAGGACTTAAGAATTAACCTAAAAATCACCCTGCTAGCCGGGGACTGCGCGGAGGACTGTGTACGGTGGCTGGGGAACAAACGGAGAAGGTGAAGAGAAACGTGGGCTAAGGTATGGACTTTTGCCGGTCTGGAGGACACAGCCATTTTGAAGGTTTAAAAAGTGGCTTGACTTTTTTGGATAGTTAAAGAGACAGTGCTCTCACAGATTTCTGGGGCTTTAAATCACGTTCTGCTTTCCAGCAACACCAAGGACACTCGGGGCCTGCAAGACAGAAAAGGTATGACATTCTTCTTGTTACTACACCCTACACCCGCTTGGTGAACGGAGGTGTGGCCATACCCACTCCCACCTACCTTCTGGGCCCGCAGGAACTCCATCACACTCTGTGTGCTCAGACGGAGCCTGGGTACCCTACGCAGTCCTCCACCAATTTTTTTTTTTTTATTTTTCTTTCTTTTTAATTTTTTTCTATTTAGCTTTCTTTTACCCAGTGATTAGTTTGCTTGTATTTGTCCATTTCAAACCAATTAATATTATTAATACCTTTGTCCTTTTTATTATTATTCTTATCTTCCCCTACCAGGTCCTAGTTTTCAGCAGTTTTTGTTTCCCTGTGCCTGGTTGAAATTCTGCTCCCCCACCCCCAATTTAAGGGTTTTTTTTTGTTTGTCTGATTCTTGTTTGTTTTTTCCTTTTCCCCGTTTTTTTTTCTCATGACTAACTCCATGCCTTGTTTTTCTTTTTGCAATCTTTCTATTTTTTTCCTTCATTTATTATTCTCCTTCCATATTTTTTTTTTCTTTTTTCTCTTAGTGCCCTATCCCCAGATATTGCAGGTTGCTTGTTTTTTCCCTTTTCTCTTTTTATGGTTATTGTTCATGTGTGATTACATGGTGGGTTTTTCGTCCATGGGCTTTTAGTTTTTTGATGGTTACTCAATTGTAATTTGTGTCCAACTGAGTGGGAGACAACAACAGCCCCCTTAAGACACAAGTACACCCACACCTCCTGCGACTTCACTTACTGAGCAAGAACCACTTCCTACTTCTCCATCAATGGGCCAATGATAAAAAAACCACCAAGAAAAGCCTGAACCACCCTTGGCTGCTCTTCACAAACAGTTAACAGAGATCTAAATACAACAACATCACGATGCCCCAGCAACAACAGACCATCACAGTCCACACAAAGAAGCAGG
>NW_006921725.1:115796-116293 GCF_000298275.1 Orycteropus afer afer | reverse complement strand
AACCCCAAACAGGATAGACCCCAAAGAAAATCGCCAAGACACATCATCATCAAAGTCATCAAAACCAAAGACAAAGACAGAATCCTGAAAGCCACATGGGAAAAACAAAAAGTTACATACAAAGAACAGCTGGTAAGAATAAGCTCTGACTTCTCAGCGGAAACCATGCAAGCGAGAAGGCAATGGGATGGTATATATAAAACCCTAAAAGAGAAAAAATTTCAACCAAGAACTATATACCTGGCAAAATTATCCCTCCAATATGATGGTGAAATTAGGAGAGTTCCAGATAAGCAGAAACTAAGGGAATTTGTTAAAACCAGACCAACCTTACAAGACATCCTAAAGGGAGTTCTTTGATCAGAGAACCAAAAATATCAAATAACAACTGACCATTAATATACAAGATAACATAACCCAGAAACCACAGCTATGGACATATCCAAAGTAAAATGAGCTTACAAGATTGTAATCAGGGAACCAGAGACATCAATTGG
>NW_006921725.1:84290-115696 GCF_000298275.1 Orycteropus afer afer | reverse complement strand
ATATATATATATACACAATTTAAAGGCCACTTTTACATAGAAAGTTGTGATGTATTTAACTTTCATTAAAAAAAAGTGCCCTCTAGTACATTTTAACTCATGGCTATCCCAACTATACTCTGTATGATTTTCAATTGTTGTGATCTTTTCAAGATATATTGCCAGAACTTTCTTTCAAGATGCCTCTGAATGAATTTGAACCATCTGCTTGTTATTGCTAGCAGAGTGTTTGCACCACCCAGGGACACCTTAACATTAATAATTACAAACATATCTAATAGACTTTCAAAAGTACATCAGCAAGAATTAGAAGTATTATCCTATGTTTGATATAAATTAAGAATTCTCATATAATTTTACAAAAAATAGCCAGGTAAAATATTCATAGCATTTTAGGCAATTAACCCTTTCCTTAAAATCCTTTTTTACAAAATTATTTTTTGTTTATCATAGTTTGTAGATATATTTTTCCCTAAGAAAGTGCATGCTTAATCCTTGAGTGTTTTTAAATTTTGAAAATGATGGAATTTGAAAGTATTGTGTGGGACATTAAGTTCTAATGGACGCTGACTCTAGAATAAGCAAGGTTGAGATGTGGAAAAAATCCTCAGATCTTGGCAATTGTATTTTATTGAGTGAAACTGTTGAAAACACGGAGTAACACATAAAGATATTCCCTGGCTGCACATAATTATTCAAGTCTGCTTCTTAGTGCTTTATTCTCTGCATCACTTTCTGGTTCCCATAACAGGTAAACGTTTGAACCTGTCAGAGGAAAATCTTTGGCATCCTGCTTAATCTTGACGTTTTTCTTCACAAGAAAGGAGAGTCTTTCTCTTTTCATTTCCTGGATCACAGTAAACTGCCTAATGAGGGTAATCCTAAAGCACAGTTGGTCACATCTGCCCCATTGTTACAGTTCCACATTGTAAAATGGTTAGCTATGCCAAAATCAACCAGGAAATATAGCAATTGATGCCATAGACAGGAAATACTACATATACTTACAAGCCTTATCTCTTTTTATAGAGGCCCAAACAGACAAATGTTGTATACAATCACTTCTTCAGGATGCACCACTTCGTACAATAATCTCTCATTACAGTAATACGGCACCAACAAATTTTCTTATGTAATGTACTTGACAAAGGAAAAATGCTTCACGAACACACCAGAGGAAGAAAATGTAAGTGCTATTTATATATACCATGGGTAACAAAAGGGTTATAATATAACAAAGAACTACAATTGGCTCAGAATTACAACAGACTATCATCACAAATGTTTTCAGATGTGTTTCAATACACGTAACGGAATAATCATGGTAACTGTGTCATTAAACTCAGATGTTTCTCTGATAAATGTTTATTTTTAGAATTGCTAATGTCAAATGCTTCTATGAATGATTATTAATAACAATGAATATTTATTTCTTCAGTTACCCAGTCACTCTTAAGAAAGTTTCATTCAGTGTCCATGTGTTTGTGTTTGCTCTTTTTCTATTGATCTTCCTTATTGTTGATATCTAATTTAACAGTATTGTGATATGAGCAAATACTTTGCAGTATTTCAGTGTTTTTAAATTTATTAAGGTTTACTTTGTGGCCTAACATATGGTCTATCCTTGAGAATGTTCCATGTGGAAAAGAATGTATATTGTGCTGTGATTGTGTTAAGTACTTTGCAGATGTCTATAAGGTCTTGTTGGTGGATTATATTGTTTAGTTCTTTTGTACCTTTGTTGAGTTTCTTTCCACTTGTTCTATCTTTCATTGAAAGTGATGTATTAAAATCTCCTACTATGACTGTCGAGTCATCTATATGTCTTTTCAGTTCTGTGAATGTCTGATTTTAGTATGTTTGGATGCATCTTTTATTGGATGCATAGATATTTATTGTGGTTATGTCCTCTTGGTCATCTGATCTTTTAATCACTATATAATGTCCTTCTTTGTCTCTTATAGTCATTTTTGTCTTAAAGTCAATTTGATCAGAAGTTAATATTGCCACTCCTGATCTTTTTGATTGCCAATTTCTTGATACATCTTTTTTCAACCTTTGATTTTTAGTTTATTTTTGTCTTTGTCTGTAAGGTGTGTCTCTTGTAGATGTCATATTGATGAGTAATGTTTTCTTATCCAGTCTCTGAATCTGCATCTCTTGAGAGGTACATGCAATCCATTTGCATTCATTGTAATTATTGACAAGTGTTTGTTGCTTTCACTTTGTTATGGGGTTTTTTTTTGTAGTCTTGCTGATTTCTTTGTTCTGTATAATTTTCTGTGCTGAGCTCATTTTTTTTAAGAATAGTGTTATCATTTTCTTCATTGCTACTGTTTTACTATTTGCTAAATATTTATGCTTGTCCTCTTTTTTGTTGTGATGTGAAGGTTTATAATTTTTCTTTTAGGTTATCCTCTGATTTGTAATTTTCTCTCAGAGCTTAGAACCGTCTATTCTATCCTGTCTCTCGCAACTTCCTCACCATTTAGAAATTCTGTAACTACACTATTTATTACCTCTGTTTGGTTTGTAGTTATTATCTTTTACCAATTGATGTTTCTGCATCCTTGCTTACAATCTTGTAAGCTTATTTTAATCTGGATACATGTATAACTGGGCTGGTTTCAGAGTTATGTCATCATTTGTATTAATGTTTAGTTGTTGTATGCTGTTGTTGGTTCTCTGTTCAAATGATTCCAATTAGCATCTCTTGTAAGGTTGGTCTGGTTTTAACAAATTCCATTAATTTCTGCTTATCTGGAAATGTCCTAATTCACCACCACATTTGAGGGATAATTTTGCTGGATATATAATTCTTGTTTGGATTTTTTTTTTTTTTTTTTTTTACTTTCAGAGTTTTATATATACCATCCCATTGCCTTCTCATCTGCATGGTTTCTGCCTAATAATCAGAACTTAGTCTTATTTGTTGCCTTTTGTAGGTAATGTTTCAACATTGTTGTGCTGCTTTTAGGAGTCCTTCCTTGTTCTTTGTTTTGAATATGTCTTGGTGATTTTCTTTTGGGGTTTATTCTTTATGGAGTTCATTGGACTCCTTAAATGGATATATTTTTGTTTTTTATCATGTCAGGGAAATTCTCTTCCAACAAATCCTCTAAAACTTTCTCTGTGGTTTTTATTTGTATTTCTTGATCTAGAATTCCAATTACATTTAAATTATTCCTCTTGATTGTATCCCACATGAACATTATGCTTTCTTCATTTTTTTTAATCATTTTTTCTGATTTATCCCTTCCCAATGAAGGCTGGCATTACAAAACCAACAATAAAACAAACAAACAAAAAAAAAACCCAGAAAACTAGAAGCAAGAAGACAAAAACACACATTTTCCACTGGTCAGCCTCCAGTATGTCCATGCTGTCCTTGGCAAACAGAGCCTCCTCTTAGGTCTCTGGAATCTGAATGAGAATGCTGTCACTTTAAATATTGAAAAAGGCCAAATAATTTTTAATCTTTCAAAATGACTGTGCCTTCCAGACAGCCAAAAGTCCACAATGCCATTTGTCCCCTTGCTGTGTTCCTTTTTTTAGTCATCACCCACCAGTGCAGTTGTCCATGCAGCCCTTGGAAAGCAAGGCCAATTTTTAGGTTAGATCTCAGGTCCTAACACCACTTGGAAACATCAAAACTGTCTGAGCCATCAGGATTGGTGACAGTCTGCAGCTCCATTTGTCTTCTTATTCACTGTTTTCCTGCAGGTTCTCCTACTAGTTGGAGTTTAATCCACTAACTTCTGTATCCTTCCTTTCAAAATTCAGGGCTCCAGTATTATCTCTGTATCTGTGTCAATTGCTTTCTCTTTTCTTTGTTGAAGAGGGTCTGTGTAGCTTGCCTGCCTATTCTGCCATCTTTCCAGAAATCTCCAGATAATTTATCTTTAAAAACACAAATATTTTAAAAGATAGGCTGAAATAACAAAAATAAATGTGATAGATATAAGCATAAAAGTGGTCTGGGCAGATGACATAGACTTAGAGAGATGGTATAGGCAAAGAAAACATAGACATAAGGAGAGATAGGGAGAGACAGAGGAAGAGAAGAGAAAGAGAAATAGAAGAAAAATAATCATCTTACAGGATGCAAAACTAGTAGTTAGTGTGCAATGTCCTTAAGGCTTGAAATGCAGTTTCAGTATTGCATTCTTTGTATTGCAGAATATGTATAATTTACTTGCTATGCATTAAATGTCCAGAAATCAATCAACTTTGTTTTATTTGTCATACCTGTTCATTTTAGCCAATATAATATAATGAATATTGTTCTGTATTTTAGTTTTTCCCCACATCAATTGATTCTCTATAAACACATTATAGAGATCAGTGTACTGTAGGTCATAGGTAGCTGTGTGATGGAAAAAAATAAATAAATAAAGGATAAGAATAAGCACATACAACCTGTGGAGACAGAGTTTTAATCTTCCCTATAGTTAATAAAACGTGGTAGCAGTAGTTCCCAAGAGTCCTGTAAAATATTTATTTGGCACAAAATTCTATAACATGAAGAACACTTCCTTCCATCAACTTTTATTTTATTATTTTTTAATAGCCTGTTTAGTCATTTACAGGTCTCAGTATTTGGAGCATAAAAATATCATGAGCTAAATGAATGAGAAGAGGAATTTCTGATATGATGTGCCAATCATGACTGACTTCACTTTCATAACACTATATTAAAACATCTGAAACAGCAAAACAGAACTAGTTATACACAATATAAAAGGAAAAGAACTAGTTACTATTTATAAAGATATAAGGCAGAGACTAAGTACATCATATTAGCTTATAATATTTTTTTTAAATGGAAAAGAATGCAATGTGTATGGACTAATTGATAAAATCATACCTTCATTTGAGGGTATTAGGTCTCACAGTTTATTTCTGCTATTTTCTAGATACAAAGGCTGTATAATTCTCATTAAACATTCATAACCATGTAAGCAGAATACTGAAATCCAAAATTTCTGGAGGTGTAAAGCTTTTTTGCAACTCTTTTGGCAGCAAAGTTGACTTGAATTGACTTGAGACAATGGTATATGGTGCTGCCATATACCATGCTCTCACATTGCCATACTGGGGGTGTTTTATGTATTATGTTTTATGGTAGACACACTAACATGGGGGAAAAAAAAAGAATTTTGAAGTATATGTAGCCCCAAGAGTTTGAGACAAAATAAAAATATTTCTACCTGTTCTCTGTTGAAAGATGAGGATAAAAGATTAGAAAAGTTTAAGTGAGTTGCTCAAGATCATATTATTCACCACAGTCTTATAAATTAGTTATTATCTCAATTGTTTCTCTGTGAGGGTACTAAGACTTAGAAGTTAAGCAATTTGTCAAAGGTCTCCTGGCTAGAAATTATCAATACTCAGAAGGAACTTCTCTGTCATATTCAACTCACTATATATAAAACCCAAACTGCCTGATAGCAACCTCCATTGGATATCCAAGGCTGTAAATATTTATGGAAGTAAACTGCTGCATCTTCCTGCTGTGGAGTGGCTGGTGGTTATGAACAGCCAATCTTTTGGTTAGCAGTCAAATTCTTAACCCACTGTGCCATCAAAGCTCACACTGTCTTTCTCTGTGTGTGTGTATATATATATATATATATATATATATATATATATATCTACTTTCATTCCACACTTTCTATGTATTATTTACATTTTTACATTTTTCACATCGTGTCAACATTCTCATTATTTCTGTTTCAGTTCTCTCACTCCCATTAACCAAACTCACTGCCTCACAATCAACTCACATTCTTGATTTAAAAAAAAAAAAAAAACACTGCCTTCGACACATTCAATTCATAGGATTTCCAAGATGGTATCTCCACAGAAGTAGATTGCCCAATCTTCCTTCCCAAGAGTGCCTGGTGGATTTGAATCATCAGTCTTTTGGTTAGCAGTCAAATGCTTTAGGCACTATGTCACCCGAGCTCCCTAGTAGGCTATATTACATTCCAACTTTTTTTTTAAGCTTATGGATCATCATCATGTTGCTTCTATATGATTGCCATACAAAAGTCATCTGTGAGATAGTTAATTAGTTTTTAGTATCAACTGGAGTAAATATTATTTTCAATGAGCTCCATAAATCAATATATACAACTTTTCAGAACATCTTTTACAGTATTTATTATTGCTTATAATATACTTCTCTGTTATAGTCTTCTATATTCTCAGCCACATCTCCTTAACTTTATTTCAGCCACACACCTCTTCTTGCACCTTCTAGAAAGATCCTTTGTTGCTGATCACCTGTATGAATGACTATCTCTATGAATACATATATCTATATGCTCAAATGTTACTTCATCAGAGAGACTCTCTGAATATCCTAACTAAACTAACTTTCCCCAATGATCAGTCTCTCTCCTCTCATCTTTATTTTTCTGTAATAGTTCTACATAAGTATATATATTATAAAATTATTTATTAGTTGATTGTGACTCCCATGTATCCAGGCACTTTTTCCATCCATGTACAATATTCAGGTAGAATTAATAATCCATGTCATGACAAAGGACAAGAATTTTTTATCACCACATTCCCTATGACAATTAACCTCTTAACATGTCATTACAACTCTCAGTGTCTTCCTTACCATAGATATTCTCTACTTTGCAGCCAGTTTAATAATTTGTATAAATAAATGTTACTATTTCTTAATTCAATACTTTATCCTTACCAAAAGTGTAAAACATTTGAGTGACTTCTTACTTCTCGGGGCTCTTAAAATGTCCCAGAAATCTCTGTGTAGACTATCTCTTGTTTATTTCTCCAACTCATATGCTGACATTGAATTTCACTCTTTGATTCTTTACTTTATAGCCTCAACAATTTCCTTTGCACTTTTGTCTCTATAATTTCCCTTTCATTCTTATAATAATGTTGCCCAGTCTTTCATTGGCATGTTAGTATATTGGTTGTAACTTCTGTTTTACCTAGGGGGACAGGAAAGAAAGTGAATAAGGAAATGCACATAAAATGCTGTTTAAATCTTTATTATTACAGTATTTTCTCTTTTTCTTTTCTGTGCTAGATATTTTACATTCTATTCAATAATTTTTCTGAAGTCATAAACATATCTTATTAAAATATCATTTCACTAGTAGTTGCACACATCTTGTGAATCTTAGAAAAATCAAAAAACTATTCCTATTAATGGTGAGTATCTAAGAAAATAGCTTCAAAATAAATTATAAACAAACACAGACAAGTATCTTAGTGAGCAGAAAAGCATAAACAATAAGAAGTCTAGTTGATATACTTACTGTCACAATTTAAACAATTATGTTGTTGTTGTTATGTGCTGTCAAGTTGGACTCTACTCATAGTGACCCCTCCTTGGGTTTCCAAGGCATTATCACTATGGAAGTAGATTGTCCAACCTTCCTTCAGAGGAGTGGCTGGTAGGCTTGAACCCCAGCCTTCTGGTTAGAAGTCATTTATAGTATGACTTATTCTAAAAGAAATTGAAAGATGATTAATTATCTTAAATATTCAATGGACAGAGAGTGCCAATTACTTAGAAAAGAAAAGAATTAGGGGAAAAGTATAGTTTAATATCAATATTCTGGTAAGATGGAGGAATAGACAGACAAGAGATGCAGACACTCTTCAACAAAGAAAAGTAAAACCAATTGACAGAGATACAGAAGATAATCCTGGAAACTGGAGATTTGAAAGGAACTATACAGAAGAGGATTTTCCACCAACTAGTGGAAAAATCTGAATGAAAACAGTGAGTACAGAGACTGTCAGAGCTGCAGACTGTCAGCTACTCTGATGAGACCAACAGCCTGAATATTTCAAGGTGGTGTTGGGACCTGAGAATTGACCTAAAGATCAGTCCTGGTCACCAAGAGCTGCAAGGACAACTGCTCTGGTGGCCTATGACTAAGAAGGGAAACTACAAGGAGGGAAACAACCTGAGCTGTGGACTTTGTGCTGTCTGGAAGGTGCAGCCGTTTTGATTGTTTACATGTGGCAGCATTTTGGATATTTAAAGTGACTGAGGGCACAGTTATTTTGAATGTTTACAAGTGGAAACCATTTTGAATTTTAAAGTGATAGCATTCTCATTCAGATTCCAGGGACCTAAGAACAGGCAACAAGGTGGGAGGCAGGGAGAGTACAGAAAATGCAAAGGGGACCAGAATAGATCAAAGAGTCAACCTCCGGAAGCCAGGTGAGGAGAAGGAACCCAGGTCACACCCCACAAGCAGCGAGGCAGGAAGCAGTGAGAGGACAGAAAAGGCAAAGGGGACCAGAACAGACAGAGAAGTAAGCAGCAGGGACCCAGATGAGGGGAGGGAACCCAGGCCATGTCTCACAAGCAGTGAGGTTGAAAGACAGGGAGAACACAGAAAAGGCAAAGGGGAAAGGAACAGATTGAGGAGTCAGTTGCAGCGACCCAGGTGAGGAGAGGGAACCCAGGCCACCCACCACAAGCAGTGAGAAGGGAAGCAGGAGAGGACAGAAAAGGCAAAGGGGACTGGAACAGTTCAAGGAGTTAGCCACAGGGATCCAGGTAAGGGTGGTTGGAGGAGTTTCCAACAGCTAAGGGATACAAACTTGTCTGTTGGTTTGTCCTACTGTGGTGACATGTTGCTATGATTCTTGAGGATGTGCCACTGGTGTATCCAACCCATTGGGGTGCACCTGTTGAACAGGTATCAACTTGGCTTGCAGATTGAGACAGACTAGGAAGAAGGAGGAGGCCATCCGCTTCTCAAAGAGTTGGCCGGGGAAAACCTTATGAATAGCAGAGGAACATTATCTGATATGTTACTGCACAACTTAATGAATAGTCCAGAAACATTGTCCATTACAGAGGAGGAAGATGAGTCACTTAGCTTAGAAAGCTCTCAAAGTAGAACTGGGAAAGAGCTGCACTATCTGAGTAAAGTCAGCCTTACTCATATGAATAAGATAAAGTTTTCAAGACCTCCATTTGCTGACATGGCACCACTCAAATTGAGGAGAAACAGAGGCAAACATCCATTAATCATTGGAACATGGAATGTACAAAGTATGAATCTAGAAAAATCAGAAGTTGTCAAAAATGAAATGGAATGCACAAAGATTGATATCCTAGGCATTAATGAGCTGAAATGGACCAGTTTTGGCTGTTTTGAATCAGACAGCCATATAATCTACTACGCCAGGAATGACAGCTTAAAGAGGAATGAGGTGGCATCCATCATCGCAAAGGATGTTTCAAGATCTGTCCCAAAGTACAATGCTGTCAGAGATAGAAAAATATCCATAAACCTACAAGGAAGACCCCATAATACAACTATTATTCAAATTTATGCACCAACCACCAAAGCCAAAGATGAGGAAATTGAAGATTTTTATCAACTTCTGCAGTGTGATATTGACCGAAATTGCAATGAGGATGTGATAATTATCACTGGTGACTGGAATGCAAAAGTTGTAATCAAAGGATCACCAGTAGTTGGAAAAGTTGGCCTTGATGACAGAAATAATGCTGGAACTTGCATGGTAGAATTTTGCAAGACCAATTACTTGTTCATTGCAAACATCTTCTTCAACAAGACTTCATCAGATGGAAGACACAGGAATCAGTATGACTACATCTGTGGCAAGAGGTGATGGAAAAGCTCAATATCTTCAGCCAAAACCAGGCAAGGAGCTAATTGTGGAACAGACCATCAACTGCTCATATGCAAGTTCACCTTGAAGTTAAAGACAATTAAAACAAGTCGATAAGAGCAAAAATATGATCTAGAATATATACCTCTATTCCATCTAAGAAATAGAGTTGATGCATTGAACACCAATGACAGAAACCAGATGAACTATGGGATGATATCAAGAGCATTATCCATGAAGAAAGCAAGAGGTCACTAAAAAGATGAGAAAAGACCAAAATGGATGACAGAAGAGACTCTGAAACATGCCCTTGAGTGGAGAGTAGCTAAAGCAAATGGAAGAAATGACAAGATAAAAGAATTGAGCTGAAGAAAGAGCAGCTTGAGAAGACAAAACCAATTATTATAATGAAATGTGCAAAAACTTGGAGTTAGAAAACCAAAAGAGAAGAACACACTTGACATTTCTCAAGCTGAAAGAATTGAGGAAAAAATTTTAGCTCCAGTTGCTCTATTGAAAGACTCTAAGGGCAAAACATTGAATGATGCAGTGAACATCGAAAGTAGATGGAAGGAATACACAGAATCATTGTACCAAAAAGAACTGGTCGATCTTCACCCATTTCAGGAGGTGGCATATGATCTAGAAACAATGGTACTGAAGGAGGAAGTCAAAGCAGCAATGAAGGTATTGGCAAAGAACAAGTCTCAGGGAATTGACAGAGAACTTCCAGAGGTGCAAGCTGAATTCAGAAGAGGACGTGGAACAAGGGATGTCATATCTGTTGTCAGATGGATCTTGGCTCAAGGCAAAGAATACCAGAAAGCTGTTTACTTGTGCTTTATTGACTATGAAAAGGCATTTGATTGTGTGGATCACGACAAATTATGGATAACATTGAGAAGAATGGAAATTCCCAAACACTTGATTGTACTCATGAGGGACCTGTACCTTGACCAGGAGGCTGTCATTCTAATGGAACAAGGGTACAGTACATGGTTTAACAACAACAAGGGAGTGTGTTAGGGTTGTATCCTTTTCCCACACTTATTCAATCTATATGCTGAGCAAATAATCTGAGAAGCTGGACCATATGAAGAAAAACATGGCATCAGGATTGGAGGAAGAATCATTAACAACCTGAGATATGCTGATGGTACAACTTTGCTTGCTGAAAGTGAGGATGACTTGAGGCACTTACTGATGAAGATTGAGGAACACAGTCTGCAGTATGGATGACATCTCAATATAAAGAAGACAAAAATCATCACAGCTGGACCAATGAGCAGCATCATGATAAATGGAGAAAAGATTGAGGTTGTCAAAGAATTTACATTGCTTGGTTCTATAATTGAGGCCAATGGAAGCAGCAGGCAGGACATTAGACAATGTGTAGCACTGAAAAGGTCAACCAAGAAGGAACTCTTTCAAGTGCTGAGGAGCAAGGATGTCTCCTTGAGGGCTAAGGTGAGCCTGACACAGGCCATTATATTTTCAATCACCTCTTATGCATGTGAGAGCTGGACAATGAATAAGGAAGACCAAAGAAGAGTTGATGCTTTTGAGTTGGGGTGCTGGCAAAGAATTTTGGAGGTACCATGGACTGCCAAAAGAACTAACAGATCTGTCCTGGAGGAACTGCAGCTGAGATGCTCCTTGGAAGCGAGGATGGCCAGACTTTGTCTCAACTACTTTGGTCATGTTGTTAGAGGAGACCATTCCCTGGAGAAGGATGCTTGGTAAGGTGGAGAGTTGAAGAAAGAGGGGAAGGCTTTCCACGAGATGGATTGACATGGTGGCTGCTTTAGTATATCAAGGATGTATCAAGGTGACAATAGGCTCAAGTATGTCAAGGATCATGGAGCTGGCATGGGATCAGTTGGTGTTTCATTCTGCTGGGCATGGGGTTGCTATGAGATGGAAACAACTCAATGTCACCTAACAACAAGAATATCAATATTTGAGAAGATGGAACATATCTGTTGTTCTACTCTTTCAAATGTACACACATACAGATACATATGTGTATGTGTATAAAATTAAAGTAGGTACAAATTTATACATTCTTATAGGATAATATTTATTTGTGACAATTTTCATAGATATATTAAATTTCATGGCTCAAGACAAATTATTAGAAATATACTATGTTTCATAAAAAGTACCACCAGATTTGCTTTTCATTCACTCTCATAACTTTGATGTATTTGTAAACAGTATTGAATAATTTCATGTTTCTGGGTCAATAATAATTAAATACTTGCTATTTATAGAGTTGTCTCTTCCTTTAAACCCAAAAATTTGAGTCAGGAGAGTAAAAAATACAGCATATATATATATATGTGTGTGTGTGTGTGTGTATGTATTTATGTATATGTATATGTATATATATATATACACACACACACACACACACATATATATCAGCTCAGTTACTTGATCTTGAATATGACCTGTAGCAAATAAAAAAGGAAAAATTTCTATAAAATCAACACAATTATGAGATTAATGAATTATTTTAAACCATAAATGTGAAGTTGTTATTTTCCTCATTTTTACCATGAAGAATAAACTTCTAAGCATAACAAAATCAATTTAGCATTTTATAGAGTGAATTATAGACCCGAATATACTAACATGTATTAGTAAGCAACTAATGCTTTTACTGACAAATAACCACAGCCATAATTACTGTGAATTAGAGCTTTAAAGACGGAGAAACTAAGCATAGATTTGCTATTAATAGCTTTTTAAATATTGTGTAAGAATAGCTTATTTATATCCTATAAAGATTAAGAAGAACAATATAGATACAAATGTAATAGACAATGAGGAAAACAAAACACACAGGAGTTCGTTTAAAAAAAAAAAAAAAAAAAACACAAGTTCCCAGTAATGTTAACCAAGATGTCTTTATTCTTTACACTTAGAGCGTTTTCACTATATATGCTCTTGTTATGTTGCATGCTTAGAAGACGTAACAAAGATAAGTCAGTGGAAAGGAAAGGATACAATGCAGAAAGAAAAAAGCAAGAATTATGGAGTTAGGCTTAACAGAATGACATTATAGCTTCTACAATTTATTACTGTGTTCTCACAGGCACTTCATTATAAGAGTGTGAATGTAATAAAACCTATGTTTGATGATTTTGAACATTTAATTTGGTATTCCATTTCAAACAAATAATATATGGAGCAATGATATTAGTTCCCAATGTTAAAAATTATAAAGAAAATGTACAATTAAATAATTAATTAGTAAGTTTCTTTTAATTCAGTAATGTTTACTAGATAATCTTTACCATGCACAAAATTTTTAGCCTGGATTTTTTCTTTTCATTTTTTCTTTTTTCTTTTGTGACCACAGATGTTGAATCCAGCCAGATGTGCTAGTCTGTTGGCCAGGCAGGAGCCCTTTGGAGGACACTGCTTTACTCAATGTGACTGAGCATAATTACGTGAAGTTACTTTTTTTGATACATTTCTTATAGAGCAGAAATAATTATCAATGACATTTATGCATCAGCTGGTACTTTCTGAAATGTATATTTATCATCACAGTGGTGTAGCACTGAAGGAAATGGTTTTAAATATGTCTTACATGACCAGTTGACCTGGAGCAGATTCCAACTTATTGTGACCCCAATACAACTGTGCTCCACAGGGTATTCCATGGCTGATTTTGTTGGTGATCACTAGACCTTTCTTCAAAAGTACTCTGGATAGACTGATGCCTTTAGTCTTTCATTAATAACCAAACAATTTAACTATGTGTACCATGCAAGGACTCCTATTCTGATAACAACAAGCAGTAATGCTGATTAAATAAATAAATTTCATAGAATAATTTTGGAAGATTTAAAGAATTCGGTTCAAGACCATAACCTCTTGTCTTCTCTGCTGGAAATTCATTTGACTAGTAATAAATATTTAATTCTAAATTAGACATGATATCACTATACTACCTATGTTTATTTCTCATAGAAACAAATTGGATAATACATTTTTTTTAATTGTAGAAGCTCTAATGTTATTCTGTTAAGCCTGACTCCATAATTCCTACTTTTTCTTTCTACATTATATCCTTTCCTTTCCACTGACTTATCTTTGTTACGTCTCAGAGGCATGCAACATAGCAAGAGCATGTATAATGAAAACTGCTCTAAGAGTAAAGAATAATGACATCTTGGTTAATATTACTGGGAACTTGTGTATTAAAAAAAAAAAAAAAAAAACAACTGTGTGTGTGTGTGTGTGTGTGTATGTTTTTGTTATGTGCCGTACAGTTGGACCCGACTCATAAAGACCCCTCCTTGGGTTGCCGAGGCAGTATCACTACGGAAGTAGATTGCCCAACTTTCCTTCCGAGGAGTGGCTAGTGGATTTGAACTGCCAGTCTTCTGGTTAGCAGCCAAGTGCCTTAGGCACTATGCTACCAGAGCTCCCAATAAACCAGTAGTGTTACTTTATTTTATTTTGTTTTTAACTTATTTTTTGAATAATGGATTTTCACTGAGTGTCTTGTTACTCAAACATATTGGTCTCACCTGAACAAATGACATCAGTCTTAAATGGAAGCTTGTGAGAAACGCAAAATTTTAGGCCTCAATCCAGACTCATAGAATCAGAATCTTAATTTTAACAGGGATCCAAGCTAACTTGTATGCACTTTAAAGTTGAAAAGCAGGGATCTTAAGAGTAAATGACAAATAACTGACATTGTAAGTAGATGAGAATGAGAAATTTCAGATAAGAAATATTTTAGAGCTATAAAGAACCAAAAGGAGAAGTACAACAACGACAACAACAAAAAGATAAGCCAAAAAAGAACACTGGATTTATGTGATTTATCAATTATTGGTACTTCATTTTTCTGTGTCTCAGGGAATATAAATACCACATTCTCAGATAATCAGCCCACAAATCCAGCATATATTTATAATAATTTTCTTGTTTTCAAATCTTAAATCTCACCTATCAGTAAGAACTGTCAACTTTATCCTTAATTTTTTTATGTTGTTGTTATTGTTCTTTAACAATTTTCCCTATCTCTACTCTACCATCAATATTGGTCATCGATAGTGGTCAAGACAGATATGAGATGAGGACTGCCATTTCAAGTTAAAAAAAAAAAAAAAAAAACTGATTACCTACAAGACTCAGCTGGATGTATTTCCACTGTCAACTTTCCTCAATGAGGAATATGGAATGGAGTATGATAGATTTCCTGATTGAAAAAGTAAACATGAATTTTTATCCTAGCTCTTTAGTAGGACAGGAAGGAAGAGAAAAGAATTCACTGAAGAACAGATCCTTGACACAGTGTTACTAAGTAAGTAGATATTTATTAGGTATTTGCAAAATAGAGAGGGAATGTTGTGAGGCTTAGAATATCTTGGGCACAGGGAATTGCTTACTTATTTTCTTATAATGTTCCAAATGACAGAAAGCTTTGTGGATCAAGCATATTAAAAGTTTGGACTTTATTCTGGTCGCAATGGAAAGGCATCACAGGTTTATCTTATCATAAGAGGTATTTCTGATTCATGTTTCAAAAAATTCCTTTTCTTACAGTGTTGTGAATAAATTATCTGGTAAGATTTGATGGAGAGACTACTCAAGGGACTGTTTCGCAGTTTAGATGAGATAGATGAAGGCCTAAGCCAAGTACTAACAATGGAGAATGTACAGAAGAGTGGTTAAAATAAAATCAAGTAAATATGATCAATAAGTTTTAATTTTGGAGATATAATAAGAGTTGTGCAAACAGTTAACGCATTTGGCTTCTAAATGAAAGTTTGGAGGTACAAATCCACCCATAGTAACCTTGAAATAAAGGGCTAGCAATCTACTTCCAAAAAATTAGCCATTAAAATGTCTGTGGAGCACAGTTCTTCTGTGATATACATGTGGTTGCCACGTGTCACAGTCAACTCAAAAGCAATTGGTGGTAGTATGTCAACACCCAAATTGACAACTTCTCTGGCTTGGGCTTTGATGGAACATTTCATTGTAAAAAGGAATAAGATTAGAAGTTTGTTTATGGGCCATCGTTAAGCAGCAATTATACAAGAAGAAAATAAATAAGTGTCCATCATAAGAGTTATCACCATCATCATTTCAAGCCATTTTGAAAATTAAAATGAATGGTTTTTATACATAGCAGTAGTGTTTGATGTATGTGTATTCAGTCTATACAGAGAGTATGTATAAAATACTGATTTTTTTTTTTTTAGCTAGGTGTTCATTAAGCATTTTATACTATTATATATTTCAAGTCTTTAAATAACTGGATGCAGTACTTTCTACCAAGTTGTTGTTGTTGTTGTTATGTGTCTTCGAGCCGGCCCCAACTCATAGCGACCCCTCCTTGGGTTTCCGAGGCAGTATCTCTACGGAAGTAGGATTGCCCAACCTTCCTTCCGAGATTTCCATTTTATAGATGAGAAAATGGAATTTAAGACTGAATAATAATTTTTTTGTTTATTAAAATGGTAGGAGCACCAGTGATGCAGGGGTTAAGTGCTAAACTGCTAACTGAAAGATTTGTGGTTTTAATATACCAGCTTTTCTGCAGCAGAAGGTTATATAAGTCTGTTTCCATAAAAAAAGTACAGCTTTCGAAACCCAAGGAGCAGTTCTACTCAGTCCCATAGGGTCGCAATGAGTCGGAATTGACTCAAGGGCAACTGTTTTGGGTTTACAAAGATAATTATTTATCAGGTCACTATTAAATCCATAGGTTCCTAAGTCCTGTACTTTACCTAGATCAGTCATGATTATTTCTGAAAAGAAAGAGTACAATCCAATTTGTCAATTACAGCAGTTTGTTGTTGTTGTTGTTATATGCCCTTGAGTTGGACCCGACTCCTGGCAACCCCACCTTGGGTTTCCGAGGCTGTATCACTATGGAAGTAGATTGCCCAACCTTCCTTCCGAGGAGTGGCTGGTGGGTTTGAACTGCCAGCCTTCTGGTTAGCAGTGAAATGCCTTAGGCACTATACTACCAGAGCTCCTACAGCAGTTTCGGAAGGGAATAAATGGCTGGCATGTTGTGATGCTGGAAGCTATGCTACAATAAGCTCAAATACCAACAGGATAACACACAGTGGCTTAGTATAAGCACAGCTTCCAGACTAAGACAGGCTGGGAAGAAGGAACAGGTTATCTACTTCTGAAAAAATTAGCCATTAAAAGTTGTATAGATAGCAGTGGAACACTATCTAATTTAATGCTAAGAAATCAACCCCTCAGGTTGGAAAGCACTCCAGATATGATGGGAAAAGAGCTACATCCTCAAAATAGAGCTGGCCATAATGATATGGATGGACAAAAGCTTTTGAAATCTTCACTTGTTAATGTGGCAAAAATAACAATTAGAAGAAACAACTGAAAAATCCATAAATAATCACAAAGTACAAAGTAGGAAAAATGAATCTAGGAAAAGTGGAAGTTGTCAAAAGTGAAATGGAATGGTCAAAGATTAATATCCTAGGCATTAGTAAGCTGAAATGGGCTTAGTAATAACCATTTTGAGTAGGAAAATCATATGGTCTATTATGCTAGAAATGACAAATTGAGGAGGAATGGTGTTAAATTAATTTTCAAGAAGAATATTACAAGATCTATCCTGAAATACAATGCTGTCAGTGAAAGTATATCATCCTTGTGTCTACAAGGAAGACAAGTTAATAAGACTATTATTCAAATTCACATGAACTACCAATGCCAAGGATGAGGAAACAGGAGATTTTTGCCAACTTCTGCAATCTGCAATAGATCCAGAAGAACTAGATGGTGTCCAGCTACAACTACTGACTGCTCTGATCAGAATCATAATAAAAGGACCAAGAGAGTGTGGGAAAATATCTAGAACAGAATTCAAAATAATAAAATGACTGGAATTGCTGGTCTAATAGAGCCTGGTGGAATTGATAAGAATATGACCCTTAGACACTTTTCAAACCTGGAATTATTCCCACCCCCAGTATGAATTTTCAGTCAAAGAATAGACAATACTGTAAAGTGAATAATAACACCAGGAACAAATGGACTTCTCAGAAGAGTTAACAATATGGGCCCTAAAGGGTAGCATTTGCCTCAAAATAAAACAAAGCACAAAAAAACAGGAAGGGATAGGAAAGAAAGATAAATAGAAATGGGGAACATAGAGAGGAAGTGGAAAGAACATTGTTACATTGTGGGGAATTTTAACAGATGCCACAAGACAAAATGTGTACAAATTATTGAATGGAAAATTTATTTTCTCTGTTAAACTTTAACCAAAACCATAATAAAAAGTTCCACAACAACAACAAAGATGCATTGGTAATTACTGGTGATGGGAATGCAAAAGTTAAAAACAAAGAAGTTTCAATATTTGCAAAAGAAGCTGAGAAGGAAATTTTGCAAGTGATAGAATTTTGCAAGATCAGCAGCTTATTCAATGGAAATACATTTTTTCAACAACATAAAGGGTGAATCTAGACATGGACCTCACCAGCTGGAATATACATCACCAAATTAAATAATTTTTGGAAGGAGATGATGGAGAGTCTCAATATTATCAGTCAGAACAAGGCCAGGTTTGATTGGGGAACAGACCATCAATTGCTCATATGCAAGTTCAAGTTAAACTGAAGATAATTAAAACAGATGCACAAGAGCCAAATACAACCTTGAGTTTATCCCACCTGAATTCAGAGATCATCTCAAGAATAGATTTGACACGATGAACACTAATGACTGAAGATCAAATGAACTGTGGGAGACATCAATGATGCCAAACATAAAAAAATTAAAGGGTCGTTAAAACGATAGGAAAAAAAAAAGGGCATCAGAAGAGACTCTGAAAATTGTTCTTAAGCATAAAGTAACTTAAGCAAAGGAAGAAATGATGAAGTAAAATAGCTAAACAGATTATTTCACAGGGTGGATTGAGAAGATAAAGTATAATAATGAAATGGACAAAGACATGGAGTAAGAACATCAAAAGGGAAGAAAACCCTCATCATTTCTCAACTGGAAGAAAAAAATAGGACTTCAGTTGCAATATTGAAGGATTCTATAGGCAAAAAATTGAATACCACAGAAAGTATCAAAAGAAGATTGAAGGAATGCACTCTTACTGTACCAAAAAATAACTGATCAATACTCAACCATTTCAGGAGGTGATTTATGATAAGAACTGATGGGCTCCAAGGCTTGATGCCCAAGCTGCATTGAAGTCTAGGTGAAAAATGAGTTCAGGTGTAATATCAATTGAGATGTTTCAACAAACAGTGTAGGGCTAGAAATGCTCACATATATGACAATAAATTTGGACAACAACTATCTTGATAATCCATTAGAAGATATCCTTAATTGTGCCCAATCCAAAGAAAGGTGATCAGACAGCATGAAGATATTCTCAAAATATATCATTAATATTACATTTACGTAAAAGTTTACTGAAGGTAATTGAAACACATTTGCAGTAGTAGATCAACAGAGAAGCACCAGAAATTCAATTCACATTCAGAAGTGGATGTGAAACAAAGAATATCATTGCATATGCCAGATGAACTTCGAACAAAAGCTGAGAATACCAGAAAAATGCTTACCTGTTTTTTTTTTTTTAATTGACTATGCAAAGTCATTGGATTATATGGATCATAACAAATTATAGGTAACGTTTCAAGGAATGGGAATACCAGAACACTTTGTTGTGCTTATTCAGAACTTGTACATAGAATGAGAGGAAGTTGTTCAAATAGAACATGGAGATAGTGTATTATTTGAAATCTAAAATGTATGCATCAGAGGGGTATCTTTTCAAAACACTTTGTTCAATGTGTCTATTATATACTCTGCATATAATTTGAGAAGCTTGATTGTTTGAAGATGAATATGGCATCAGGATGTGAGAATGACTCATGAGCATACTTGGAATATGCAGATGACACAACCTTGTCTGCTGAAAACGAAGAAGACTTACAATATCTACTGATGAAGCTCAAAGACTACAGTCTTAAGTGTGGATGGTACCTCAACATATAGAAAACAAAAATCCTCACAAAAACAACATCATATAAATGGAGAAAAGATTTAATTTGTGAAGGATTTCAAATTACACAGATCCATGTTCATTGTATTTCGAAGTAGCAGTCAAAAAATCAAAAACAATATTGCCCTGAGGAATTATGCTGCAAAAGTTTAAGCAAAGATGTCACTTTAAGAACTAAGGTGCATGTGACCAAAGCCATAGTGTTTTCAATTGCCTCAGATGCATTTGAAAGATGGAAAATAGATAAGGGTGTCTGAAGAATAATTGATACATTAAAATTATGGTATTGGTGAAGAATCTGACAAGCTAAAAGAGTTGAAAAGAAGATTTCAAAGAGCAGCTCTAGAAGAAAAAGTCACTTATTACAATGAAATGTGCAAAGACATAAAGTTAGAAAACCAAAAGAGGAGAACACACTTGGAATTTCACAATCTGTAAAGGATGTATTTAGTCTTCACACTGCTGAAATGTGTCACTTTACATTTTGTGCTATAAGTTTTCATCCACTACTGCAGTCTAGAGCAAACCAAGGTTGACCTTCCCTATGATGTTTCCAAGAAAAACTGACCTGAGTAAGTGAGCTCATTCACCCCCCTGTGGTATGTAAGTCCATTGCTAGCTAGACCTCTCTGTTGTTGTTGTTGTTGTTATGTGCCGTCGAGTCAGCCCTGACTCATAGCGACCCCTCCTTGGGTTTCCGAGGCAGTATCACTATGGAAGTAGGATTGCCCAACCTTCCTTCCGAGGAGTGGCTGATGGGTTTGAACCACCAGCCATCTGGTGAGCAGTCAAGTGCCTTAGCCACTATGCTACCAGAGCTCCTAGAATATGTTAATAAGATATAAAATGAGCAAAAACTTGGTAGCTTTTCTTCGGTGTATAAGTTATTTGAAAAAAGACGTGTAACATAATTTAATTAATGTATTGTTCAGGCATGGTTCCTTTCATCTCATCATGATATTTCCCATTATGTTTTGTGATCTCTTCATCATAAAAGCACTTTAAAAATTCAAAAAAATAAAAACCTTTCTTTTTCATGGGTGGCATATGATCAAGAACAAATGGGATTGAGGGAAGAAGTTGAGATTTCACTGAAGGAATTGATGAAAAATAAGACTCCAGGAATTGACAGAATACACACTGAGATGTTTCAACAAATGGATGCCACACTGGAGGCACTTACACATCTATGCCAAGAAATTTGGAAGGCAGCTACCTGGCAACTGACAGGAAGAGATCCATATGTGTACCCATTCCAAAGAAAGGTGATCCAACAGAATGTAGAAATTATCAAACAAGATCATTAACATCACATGCAAGTAAAATTTTGCTGAAGATAACTCAAAAATGGTCATAGCAGTATATTGACAGAAATCTTCCAGAAATGCAAGGTGGATTCCAAGAGGACATGGAACAAGGGATATCATTGTTGATGTCAGATGGTTCTTGGCTTATAGCAGAGAATACAAGAAAGATGTTTACTTTTGTTTTATTGATTATGCAAAAGCATTCAATTATGTGGATCATAACAAACTGTGGATAACATTGAGAAGAATGGGAATTCCAGAACACTTAATTGTGCTCATGAGGACCCTGTACATGGACCAGGTAGCTTCCATTTGAACAGAACAAGGGGATACTACATGGTTCAACATCAGAAAGAGATTGTGTATAAGGGTTATACTTTTTACTGTATTTATTCAGTTTGTATGCTGAGCAAATAATCCAAGAATGTGGATTATGAAGAAGAACACAGCATCAGGATTGGAGGAAGACCAATTAACAACCTATGATATGCAGACAATACAACCTTGATTGCTAGAAATGAAGATGACTTGACTTGAAGCACTTATTGATGAAAATTAAAGATTATAGTCTGCAGTGTGGATTACATCTCAACATAGAGAAAACAAACATCCTCACAACTGGACCAATAAGCAGAATAATAATAAATGACAAGATAAAAGATTGAGGCTATCAAAGATTCATATTACTTAGTTCCACAATCAACACCAATGGAAGCAGCATTCAAGAAATCAGATGACATATTGCACCAAGCAAATCTGCTCCAAAAGACCTCTTTCAAGTTGTTGTTGTTGTTGTTGTTAGGTTCTGGTGAGGCATCTCCAACTCATTGTGACCTTACCCCACTTCTGTCAAGTCGTATCCTACTCATAGCAACCCCTTCTTGGGTTTCCGAGGCAGTGTCACTACAGATTGTCCAACCTTACTTCCAAGAAGTGGCTGGTGGGTTTGAACCGCCAGCATTCTGGTTAACAGACAAAATGCCTTAGGCACTATGCTACCAGAGCTCCTATAGTAGTGACCTTATGCACAATGAAACACCACTCAGTCCCATCCCATCTCTGTCATCCCTACTATACTTGAGCCCATTGCCGCAGCCACTGTGTCAGTCTATCTTGTTGAGGGCCTTTCCCTCTTTCATTGACCCTCCACCATACCAAGCATGACATCCTTCTCCAGGGAATGGTCCCTTCTGACAACATGACCAAAGTAAGTGAGACGAAGTCTGACCATTCTCACTTCCAATCAGCATTCTGGCTGCACTTCTCCAAGGACAGATTTGTTAGTTCTTTTAGCAGTCCACGGTACTCTCAGCATTCTTTGCTAGCACCACAACTCAAAAACATCAATTCTCTTTGGTATTCCTTATTCATTGTCCAGCTCTCACTTGCATATGAGGTGACTAAAAATAACATGGCTTGTGTCAGGTTCACCTTAGCCCTCAAGGAGACATCTTTGCTCCTCAGCATTTGAAAGAGGTCCTTTGCAGCCAACATGCCCAGTGCTAGACATCGTCTAATGTCCTGACTGCTGCTTCCATTAGCATCGATTGTAGAACCAAGCAAAATGAAGTCTGACAATTTCAACCTTTAATACATTTAACTTGATGCTGCTTATAGGTCTAGTTGTGAGGATTTAGTTTTCTATATATTAAGATGTAATCCATACTGCAGACTGTATTCTTTAATCTTCATCAGTAAGTGTTTCAAGTCGTCCTCACTTTCAGCAAGAAAAGTTGTGGTGTCAGCATATCACAGGTTGTTAATTATTCTTCCTCCAATCTTGATATCACATTGCTCTTCATATAGTCCAGCTTCTCATATTATTTGCTTAGCATATAGATTGAGAAAGTATGACGAAAGGTACAACCCTGACACATTCTCTTCTTGATTTTTAACCATGCAGTGTCCCCTTGTTCTATTTGAATGACAGCCGCCTGGTCTATGTACAGGTTCTTCATGAGTACAATTTAAGTGTTCAGGAATTCCCATTCTTCTCAATGTTACCCAGAATTTGTTGTGATCCACACAATCAAATGCTTTTGCACAGTCAATAAAACTCAAGTAAACATCTTTCTGGTATTCTTTGCTTTGAGCCAAGATCCATCTGACATCAGCAATGATATCCCTCATTCCACATCCTCTTCTGAATCCACCTTGCACCTCTGGAAAGTTCTCTATCAATATACTGCTATAACAGTTTTTTTTTTTTTTTTTTAATTATCTTCAATAAGATTTTACTTGGATGCAATATTAATGATACTGTTTGATATTGTCTACATTCTGTGGGATTACTTTCTCTTGGATGGGCACAAATATGGACCTCTTCCAGTATTTGGCCAGGTAGCTGTCTTCCAAATCTCTTGGCATAACTGAATGAGTGTCTCCAGTGTGACATCCATTTGTTGAAACATCTCAATGGGTAGCCCATCAATTCCTGGAGCCTTGTTCTTTGACAATTGCTTCAGAGCAGCTTCAACTTCTTCCTTCAAGACCATTAGTTCTTGATCATATGCCACCTCTTGAAATGGATTAAGATTGACCAGTTCTTTTTAGTACAGGGATTGTGTATTCTTTCCATCTTATTTTGATGGTTCCTGCATCATTCAATATTTTGCCCATAGAATCTTTCAATATTGCAACTCAAGGCTTAAATGCTTTCCTCAGTTCTTTCAGCTTGAGAAATGCCAAGTGTGTTCATCCTTTTGGTTTTCTAACTCCAGGCCTTTGTATATTGCATTATAGTAATTGGCCTTGTGTGCTCAAGCTGCTCTTTGAAATCTGTTCAGCTCTTTTATCTTGTCATTTCTTCCATTTGCTTTATTTACTCTCCATTCAAGGGCAAATTTCAGTGTCTTCTGACATCCATTTTGGTCTTTTCTTCTTTTCTTGTCTTTTTAATGACATCTTGCTTTCTTCATGGATGATGTTCTTGATGTCATCCCACAATTTTTGATTTTGGTCAGTGGTGTTCAGTGCACCAAATCTATTCTTTAGATGGTTTCTAAATTCAGAAGAAATGTGTCCAAGATCATATTTTGGCTCTTGTGGACTTTTTTTAATTGTCTTCAACTTCAAGTTGAACTTGCATATAAGCAGTTGATGGTCTGTTCCACAATCAGCTCCTGGCTTTGTTTTCACAAAAAGTATTGAGCTTTTCCATTGCCTCTTGCCACAGATGTAGTCAGTCAGATTCCTGTGTATTCCTTCTGGTGAAGTCCACCTGTATTGCCACCATTTGTGTTGTTGAGAGAAGGTTTTGCAATAAATAAGTCATTGGTCTTGCAAAACTCTATCATGTGATTTTCAGTATTATTTCTGTCACCAAGAACAAATTTTTCAACTACCAGTGATTCTTCTTTGTTTCCAACTTTTACATTCCAATCACCAGTAATAACCAATACATCTTGTTTGTATGTCTGGTCAATTTCAGACTATAGAAATTGATAAAATCTTCAATTTCTTAGTCTTTGGCATTGGTCATTGGTGCATAAATTTGAATAATATTCATATTAACTGGTCTTTCTTGTAGGTATATGGATATTATCCTATCACTGACAGCATTGTACTTCAGGACATATCTTGAAACATCCTTTGTGATGATGAATGCCATGCCATTCCTCTTCAAATTGTCATTTCTGGCCAAGTAGATCACATGGTTGTGGTTGTCTGATTCAAAATGGCCAAAAACAGTCCATTTCAGCTCACTAATTCCTAGGATATCAATCTTCATGCATTCTATTTCATTTTGACAACTTCCAGTTTTCCTAGATTCATACTTTGTACATTCCATGTTCTGATTATTTTTTTTTCTTTCTTTTCTCTTTTTCTTTCTTTTTTTTTTTTTGTTATTTGAGTGAAAATTTACAGAGCAAATTCACTTTCCACACAGCAGTTCACATACAATTTGTCTCATGACATTGACTACAATTTACCCCAATCCAACAGCACCCCTCACACTTTCTCCTGATAGTTATCTCTTCCCTGTGTCCAACCCTCCATGCACTCCTACCCCCTAAGCTGTCTCCCTGTGCATAAGCAGCCCTTCTTTCTCCCATGATTGTTCTCTCCAAATAATATATCTGCCTCAGGTAAATGTTCAACTCATATGTCTGTCTTTTGTTTGGCTGGAAGCCACAGGTGTGGGTTCATTTCCAGATCTGAAGGGCAGGTATGGGATATAGTCTCAGTGGTTCCACCAGGCTGTTCAGAGCAGCAAACCCGGTCTACCTTTTTTTATTTTTCCCCAAATAATTTTGAGTTTTGTTCCACATTGTTCTCCCTCTCTATACACGATTTCCTACATAGATCCCCTCTGAGTGTTTGACAGTGGTAGCCAGACACTATCTAGTTCTTCTGGTCTCATAGTTATATAGGCTGTTATGTGGTATCACATGGTGTACCAGTCACTAGGACTAATTGTTTCCATGAATATTTGGTGTTCTTCATTCTTCTTTGTTCTGGATGAGGGGAGACCCATCGTTGCATCTAGATGATTGCTTGCAAGCTTTTAAGATCCCAGTCACTACTCACCAAAGTAGGAGGTGGAACAATGTTTTGTGTAGTATGTTATGCCAATTGAGCTTGATGTCCCCTGTAACTACAGTCCTGAACCCAGAGGTTCAACTACTTGCTCCATTTGGGTAGCTGGCTGTGATCAAGAAGTGACTACAACCATGTTCCAATTATTAAGGGATGTTTATAGCTGTTTCTCCTCATTTTGTGTCATGACACATCAGCAAATGGAGGTCTTGAAATCTTTCCTTTATCCATATCACTAAGGTTGGTTCTACTCTAATGAGGCAGCTCTTTCCTAGTCATATATTGAGGTCCTTCTGATTTAAGGGGCTCATCCTCCTGCACTGTATCAAACAATGTTTCTGGTTCTTCATAAATTTGCACAGTAATGCATCAGAGAGTTTTTCTTGGCTATTCATAAGGTTTTTCCTGGTCAATTCTTTCAGAAGTGGATGGCCTTTTCCTTCTTTCTAGTCTGTCTTAGTCTGTAAGCTTTGTTGAAACCTGTGCACCATGTGCAACCCTGTTGACATTTGAAACACCGGGGCACAGCTTCAAGCCTCAGAGCAAAATACGAGCCACCACGGTAAGACAAAATGACAGACATGTTTGTCACCCTTTGCTATTCAAAACCTTTACTCCCTCTCCTAACCTGGGTTCCTTCCACTGCTTGCTCTGTTGACCCTCCTGGCTTTTCTTTCCCCTGCTTCCCTGACTCTTTCAACTGTTGAAGAATAAAGATGTCTGAAGAATAAGGTGTGCCTAGTCCAAGTCATAGTACTTTCAGTGGCTTCATATACATGTGAAACCTGGACAGTGAATAAGGAAGACCAAAGAAGAGTTGTTGCTTTTGTGTTGTTGTGTTGGTGAAGAATACTGTAAGTTCCATGGACTGGCAGTAGAAGGAACAAATTTGTCCTGGAACAGGTGCATACAGAGTCTTCCTTGGAAGTGAGAAAGGCCAGACTTTGTCTCACCTACTTTGGTCATGTTGTCAGAAGAGACCAATCCCTTGAGAAGGATACCACGCTTGGTAAAGTGGAGGAAAGGTCAGTGAAAAAGGGGAAAACCCTCAATGAGATGTATTGGCACAGTGGCCGTAACAATGGGCTCAGGTATAGTAAGGATAGTGAGGTTGCTGTAGAACCATTCTATTGTAGCTGTGAGTGAAAACCGACTTGATGTCTCCAACAACAACATGGGCTTCCAGAAGAATGAAAAAATCTGTCTTGGAAGAAATACAGCTCCTGTGTCAGGAGAGACAAATCCCTGGAGAAAGATCATGTTTGGTAAAATAGAGGGTCAGCGAAAAAGAGGAAGACCCTCAATGAGATGGATTGACACGGGTTGAAAAATGGGCTCAAACATAGCAAGAATTGTAATAATAAAAATGGTGCAAGTTTGGGCAGTGTTTCATTGTGTTTTGCATATATATCTCTGTGAGTCAGAGCTGACTTGTTTTGTTGTTAGGTGCAGTGTAGTGGACTCTGACTTATAACAAACCTATGTACAATAGAACAAATCACACCTGGCCATGTGCCATCCTCCTAATACTTGCTACATTTGATACTATCATTGCAGCCACTGTGTCACTTTTTTGATAACCCTCTACTTTACCAAGCATGATATCCTTCTCCAGGGAATGGTCCCTTCTGACAAATTGACCAAAGTAGGTGAGACTAATCTGGCCCTTTTTTCTTCCAAGGACCAACCATCCTGGTTGCACATCTTCCAGGACATGTTTGTTTTTTTCTTCTGGCACTCCATGGTATTTTCAGTATTCTTTGCCAACACCATAATTCAAAGGCAACAACTTTTCTTCAGTCATCCTTTTTATTGTCCAGCTTTCACATGCATATGAGGAGACTGAAAATACCATGTCTTGCATGTAAGGTACACCTTAGTCTTCAAAGGGACATCTTTGCCACTTAATACTTTAAAAAGTTATTTTTGCAGAAGATTTTCTCTGTGCAGTGCAATGTATGATTTCTTGACTGCTATTTCCATGAGTGTTGATTTCAGATCCAAGTAAAATGAAATTCCTGACAACTTAAATCCTTTCTCCATTTATTATGGTGTTGATTATTGGTTCAGTTGTGAGGATGTATGTTTTCTTCATGTTAAGGTATAATTTATACTGAAGACTGTAGTCTTTGATCTTCATCAGTGAGTGTTTCAAGTCATTTTCATTTTCAGCAAGTAGGGTTTTGTAATCTATACATTGCAGGTCCTTAATGGGTATTCTAATACTGATGCTGCACTTTTCTTCATATAGTTTAGCTTCTTGAATTATTTTCTCAGCATACAGATTGACGACATATGGTGAAAAGATACAACCCTGATGCACATCTTTCCTAATTTTAAACCCTGCAGTTTTCCTTTGTTCTTTTTGAAAAATCGTCTCTTAGTTTATGTATAGGTTACTCATGAGCACAACTAAGTGTTCTGGAATTATAATTCTTTGTGTTATTATCCATAATTTGTTATGATCCACACTGTCAAATGCCTTCACATAATCAATAAAACACAGCTAAGTATCTTTCTAGTATTCTTTGCTTTTAGTCAAGATCCTTCTAACATCAGCAATGATATTACATGTTTCACGTCCTCTTCTGAATTCAGTTTGAATTTCTGGAAGTTCCCTGTCAGCATACTGTTACAGCTGTTTCAATCTTCAGAAAAAATTTACTTGCATGTGATATTAATGATATAGTTAGAAACTTTCCACATTTTATTGGTTCACCTTTCTTTGTAATGGGCACAAATATGAATCTCTTCTAGTCAGTTGGCCATGTAGCTATCTTCCAAATTATTTGCCAGAGAAGAGTAAGTGCTTCCAGAGTGGCATCAGTTTGTTGACATATGTCAGTGGTATTCTGTCAATTCCTAGAACTTTGTTTTTTTCTCTTTTTCCTTCAGTGCACCTTAGACTTCTTCATTCAATACCAAATTCACTGTATACTATCTCCTGCGATAGTTGAACATCAACCAATTCTTTTTGATAGAGTGACTCTGTGTATTCCTTCCATCTTCTTTTGATGCTTCCTGTGTTATTCAATATTTTACCTATAGGATCCTTCAATATCAATCAAGGCTTGTTCTTTTTCTTCAGTTCTTTCAGCTTGAGAAATTGAATGAGTTCTTCCCTTATAGTTTTCTAACTTCAGGTCTTTGCACATTTCATCATAATACTTTACATCGTCTTCTCAACTGACCTTCTGAAAGCTTCACTTCAGCCCTTTTATCTCAACATTTATTTCATTCTCTTTAGCTACACTATATTCAAGGGTCATCACTCATCTCTCAGTTTATTGTACTGTGGTGATTTGCATCTTGCTGTGAGGCTAGAGGCTATGTCAGCGGTATTTCAAATACCAGCAGGATTACCCATTGTGGTTGGGTTTTAGCAGAGCTTCCAGACTAAGGAAGATTTGGAAGAAGTAAGTGGTCATTCACTTTTCAAAAGAATTGGCCATTGAAAATCATATGAATAGCAGTGGAACACCGTCTGATATATTACTGGAAAAGTATATGTATAGCTCTGAAATATTGTCTGACAAAATGCTGGAAGATGAACCCCTCAGGTCAGAAAGCACTCAAAATGCAACAGAAGAAGAGCTGCATTCTCAGACTAGAGCTGACCTTAATGATGTGGATGGAGTAAAGCTTTCAGCACCTCCATTTACTGATGTGGTAAGTCTCAAAATGAGAAGAAACAGCTGCAATCATCCATTAATAATCACAACTTGGAATGTACGAAGTATGAATCTAGGAATATTGGAAATTGTACAAAAGAAATGAAATGCATAAAGATGGATATCCTAGGGATTAATGAGCTGAAATACACTAGTTTTGGCTATTTTGTATCAGACAACCATATGATCTACTATGCTGGAAATGACAAATCAAAGAGTAATGGCATGGCATTCATCATCCCAAACAATCTTTCAAGATCTATTCTGAAGGACAATTCTGTCAGTGATAGGATAATAACCATATGCCTACAAGGAAGGCCAGTTAAAACTGTTGTTATTATGTGCCCTCAAGTCAGAGCCAACTCATAGCAACCCCTCCTTGGGGTTCCGAGGAGGCATCACTACAGAAGTAGATTGCCCAACCTTCCTCCCAAGGAGGGGTTGTTGGGTTTGAACCACCAGCCTTCTGGTTAGCAGTCAAGTGCCTTAGGCACTATGCTATCAGAGTTCCTTCAGTTAATACTATTGTTATTGAAATTTATTCACACAAAACCAAACAAAAGATGAGGAAATTGAAGATTGCTGCCAAATTCTGCAGTCTGAAATTGACCAAAGATGAAATCAAAATGTTTTTATTATGATTGGTGATTGGAATGCAAAAATTGAAAACAAAGAAGAATCACTAGTAGTTGGAAAATATGGCCTCGGTGATAGAAATAATACTGGGGATTGCATGATAGGATTTTGCAAGACCAATGACTTATTCATTGCAAATTCCTTTTTTTTTTTCCCACAGCATAAATGGCAGCTATACACATGGACTTTGCCAGATGATGTACACAGGAATCAGATCGACTACATCTGTGGCTTGTGGCAATGGACAAGCTGAAAATAATTAAAAGAAGTCCAAGAGAGCCAAAATATGACCTTGATTATATTCCTCCTGCATTTAGAGACCATATAAAGAATAGAATTGATGCACTGAACATCAATGAACAAAAACCAGAGGAATTATGGGATGACTTTAAGAATATCATCCACAAAGAAACCAAAAATTCATTAAAAAGACAGGAAAGGAAGAAAAGACTAAAATGGATGTCAGAAGAGACTCTGAAACTTGCCCTTGAATGGAGATTAGCTAAAGCAAATGGAAGAAATGACAAAATAAAAGAACTGAACAGAAGATTTCAAAGAGCAGCTCGAGAACACAAAGTTGATTATTATAATGAAATGTGTAAAGACCTGTAGTTAGAAACCCAAAAATAACATGCTCAACATTTCTCCAGCTAAAAGATCTGAAGAAAAAATTCAAAATTTAAAGAAGTGTTACAGAGCAAATATATCACTTTGAAGACTAAGGTGCACCTAACCCTAACCAAAGGAGCTCTGGTAGCATAGTGCCTAAGACACTTGACTGATAACCAGAAGGCTGGCGGTTCAAACCCACCAGCCACTCCTCAGAAGAAAGGTTGGGCAATCTACTTCCATAGTGATACTGCCTTGAAAACTCAAGGAGGGGTCGCTATGAGTTGGGGCTGACTCGATGGCACATCACAACAATAAAAACAACAAACCCTAACCATGGTCTTTTCAATTGTCTTATATGCATGTGAGATTTTGACAATGTGTAAGGAAGACTGAAGAAGAGGTGATGCTTTTGAGTTGTGGTGTTGGCAAAGAATACTGAAACAACCACGGACTACCAAAAGAACTAACAAATCTTTCCTGGATGAAGTGTAGACAGCATGATCCTTGGAAGCGAGAATAGCCAGACTGTGTCTCACCTACTTTGGTCATGTTGTAAGAAGGGACCATTCTTTGGAAATGGATATCATGTTTGGAAAAATGGAGGGTCAATGAAAAATTGGAAGGCCTTCAATGAAATGGATTGATAAAGTGGCTGCAATGATAAACTCAGGTATAGCAACAATTGTGAGGCTGGCACAGGACCAGACACTGTTTCCTGTGGTTGTACATAGGGTCACTATGAGTCAGAGCTAACTTGATGGCACCTAACAACAACACATAGTCAAGAGCATGTTTCAATATCTCTTTTGACATCCATTTTGATCTTTTCTTCCTTTCCTGTCTTTTTAATCACCTTTAAATCTTTGTATGATTTCCAAAGCAATCTATACATTCAATGCAATCCCAATCCAGATCCCATCAACATTCTTTAGGGATATGGAAAAA
>NW_006921725.1:63970-82840 GCF_000298275.1 Orycteropus afer afer | reverse complement strand
GGACTATCACAATCCATTGTTTCTAGCTTGAGACGATTCTTGGAATAGGCAGTAGGACCTTCTTTGCATTTTAATATATTCCCACTTTTGACTAATCGGGAAATAATTAATCTTATAATCTTCCAGGCCTCCTTCAATTAGCAATAATCCTAGGTTCTCCCTCCCCTCCACCTAGGTAACTAGTGACACTCCCTAAGGATGTTGTTTTCTCTATGGGCATCTTCACTTGTGAAGAAAATTGCATCTAAAACCACCACTACTAGAGGAGTGTGCCTAGTGCAGTACAGAATCATCAAGAAGTGGGACCTACACTTGTATAAAACTAGCTCTTGTTTGGAGTACACACACACATACACACAATCATAGAAAGCATGGCATCTATCTTTAAGGATTTGTGGTCTAATAAGGTAGATCAAACATGAGATGAACTGACTGAAGAATCTTCAGTTGATATCTGGCAACATGAATACAAAAATGTTTGCTTAAAGAATGTAGAGGAGCTCTGGTGGCATAGTACCTAAGACACTTGACTGCTAACCAGAAGGCTGGTGGTTCAAACGCACCAGCCACTCCTCGGAGGGAAGATAGGGCAATCTACTTCTGTAGTGAAACTGCCTCAGAAACCCAAGGACGGGTAGCTATGAGTTAGGTCTGACTCCAAGGCACATAGCAACAACAAAGAATGTATGGTAAAGGAAAAGTGACAGTTGATCATTTGTGTTCTAATAGGCAGAGACATGGGTTAATTTTCAAGCCTCATTTCCAATTGCATCCCACTATCTATTTGATGTACAAATCATTTTTATTTCCTGGAACAACATATTCACTAGTCTCTCAAACTTTGCTTGTGCTAATGTGGTCACTGTTAACTTCCAGTGCTTTTCCTCACAAGCTACCTGTTGAAGTGCTCCTTCTTCATCAGTTCACTCTTATAAGTGCAAAAGAACTGACTGTAGGCCAACTTGTATTGTAGTTACTTACATATATATGTTTTTCTTTTCCAACATACTCTGAGCCACTGGAAGGAAGAATTGTTCTTTCATTTTTCTTTATAACCTACTTAGTAGGGTTCAATGTATATTTATTGAAATAAGTGGAATGGAATTATCTGCACAGAAGAAGAATATCTCCCCAATAATTCCAGGTTTGGAAGTGTAAGGGCCTGGGAATATATTTGTGCCATGATGAGAAAACCAATGAGGGTTCAAATTACACTTGAATGCTAGAGGGGTACCACATTGGAAGCTGTCCCTGTGGGACTCAATAAAGAGCTAGACTGGGCTTGAGATGCAATATAGGTGCTAATGAATAGCAAATATGACCCTGGTTTTTGATGGAACCTTCAAGATTTTAACACTATGAAGAATGCTTTTCTTATATTTGTGATTCTATGATTCCAGAGGTAAATGGAATATCACATTCTGTTTCCCTTAAGTCAGTATGGTTTTCCTTATCTATGATGTTGGTAGTTTAAATAAATTTATTGAAAGGATGAAAAAAAAAAAAAATCTTTGTATGATTTTCTTGATGTCATCCCACAACTCATCTTCTTTCCAGTCTCTGGTGTTCAATGCATCAAATCTCTTCTTCAGATGACCTCTAAATTCAGATCTGGCATATTCAAGGTCATATTTTGGCTCTGTGGACTTGTTTTAATTTTCTTCAGCTTCAATTTGAACTTCCATCTGAGCAATTGATGATCTGTTCAAAAATCAGCTCCTGGTCATCTTTTAATGGATGATATTGCACTTCTCCATCATCTCTTTCCACAGATGTAGTCAATCTGATTACTTTGTATTGTATCTGGTGAGAGTTATGTGTATAGCTGTTGTTTATGTTGTTGAAAAAAGGTATATACAATGAATAATTTTTTAGTCTTTCAAAATTCTATCATGTGATCTCTGACATCATTTTTTTCACCAAAGCCATATTTTCCCACTGCTGATGCTTCTTCTTTGTTTTCAGTTTTCATATCCCAATCACCAGTAGTCATCAATACATCTTGATTGCTTGTTTGGTCAATTTCAGACTGCAAAAGTTTTTAAAAATCTTCAATTAGTTCATCTCTGGCTTTGGTGGTTGGTACTTAAACTTGAATAATAGTGGTATTAACTTGTCTTCCTTTTAGTCATATAGATATTTTCCTATCACAGACAGCATTGTACTTCAGGATAGATCTTGGAACATTCTTTGTGTTGATGAATGCAACTCCATTCCTCTTCAATATGTCATTCCAGGCCTAGTAGGTCATATGATTGTCTTATTAAAAATGGCCAAAGTTAGTACATTTCACCTCACTAATGCCTAAGATGTTGAACTCTGTGTGCTCCATTTCATTTTTGACAACTCCTAATTTTCCTAGATCCATGCTTTGCAGATTCCATATTCTGCTTATTAATGGTGGTTGACAGCTGTTCCTCCCATTTTGAGTCATGATCCATCATCAAAGGAGGTTCCAAAAGCTTTACTCCATCCACATAATTAAGATTGACTCTACTTTGAAGGGGTAGCTCTTCCTTAGTCATATTTTGAGTACCTTCCAAATTGGGGGTCTCATCAGCACTATATAAGACAATGTTTCAGGGTTCTTCATAAAGTTTTCCACTAATATATCAGAAAATGTTTCACTGTTGTTCATAAGGTTTGCACTGGCCAATTCTTTGAGAAGTGGATGGTCCCTTCCTTCTTCTGTCTTAGTCTGGAAGTTCCGCTGAAACTTGTCCACCACAGGTGACCTGCTGGTATTTGAAATAAAGGTGACATAGACTCCAGCCTCACAACAACACACAAGCCACCACAGTATGATAAAGTAACAGACAAGTGCTGGATAACTATTTAATAGAAGCTAAGGAAAACAGCAACAAGAAGTGATTGATTATAAACCTGTGCAAAGGATTGGGCCAGAGTAAAATAACAGTGATAGCATAAAGCACATCAGGGCTAGAAGGTATATTACAACACCTTTTTAAGAGAAAGAAGGTTACTGGAACCTAGAAAAAGCATCTAAAAAGATGCCAAAATTTTGTTCTCCTGAAGATTGTCTTGCAAGAGCCATGGCCTTCATTGGAGGAACACAGGATCTGGAGTTTATAATCTTACAAGGACAGGAAAAGAATCAAGTAAATACAGTTAATTTTATTATAACACTTATTTTGAAAATGGGCATTATTTCCAATGCAATTGAGTATTACAGAACAATTTAAATATAATCCAAATTTTCCTTTGCTGATTTGAAATTTTGCCCAAAAGAAAAACTAGGTGAACATAGAAAAAGACCCTCAGCTGGAGACAGTGACAACATAGGTATATAAATACTGCACACCTACACACATCTCCAGTACCTACCAGCTAGTTCCCTTCACCACGTATGATATGAGCAATATTGTCCACATTTTGTGATACAACTTTTATTTTTATTCCAGATAAACTCTCCTTCTTCAACAACTTTATAATATCTTACAAAGTAACCTTTTCAACCCCCACATCCAAAAGCAAACTTTGGTCATCTTGAGAACAAAAGGCTACACTTATAGTAAAATTTATGCATTTCATAACCATTTAATATGTGTATAACTGTGCTAATATATTTAATAGTTTATTTTTTTTGTTTTAATGTATCATTGATGAAACTCTTGAGTGTTGTGGATGAAACCATATTTCCCCTACTAGTCCTGTGGTTTTCAGTGCATGATTTTGCACAGAGCAGTGATTATTGGAAATGTATATGATGAATTTTAGCAGAATTTACTCTAAATCCTCACTTAATTGCCTATCCAAATGAAACCCACAGAGCAAAGAAACCTACTCATGCAGGCCATAATGTTGATTTCTGGGGCAAAAAACATTAAAAGGGTGGAGAGCAGATTTGAAGAAGCAAACAAAAACCTATCCAGAACATAACTACTATGCTCTGCTGCATTTGATATGAGAAATAAATATTATTGTTATTATGTTTTAAAATAAGCCTTTATTTTGTTCATGGTGAAAGTTTACACACCAGATTCACAAGAAATAATTTCTACACAAGTTGTTAAGTGACATTGTTACATTCTTCACCATGAGTTAACATTCTGATTATTTTTGTTCTGGTTATACCCTGTTCAATAACCTAGTTTGTGCCTTATATTCTCATCTTTGTTTTAAACTACATGCTTTCAAAGAATTATAATTGAGGATACAAGAAAGTATTACAGGAGAATAATACCAAATTTTCAAAGAAGAAATTCCCTTATTGAATAAATGGTTTCAAGTGGTAAATGAAGTGGAAGACATTCCCAGAATATTTTAGGAAACCAATGGTAAACTCCTTCTCAAATCCAAATCTATGAGAATAAAATAATTAAGGAAATTTATATTCCATGGAAAATTTTTAAAAATATAATAAACTGTTGTGCAACTATTTAACACAGCACTAAAAATAGTTCATTAGTATCCAGTAGTTAATTTCAGGGGAAAAAAAAAAAAAAAAACTACCAATGCATTTAACCATATTAACAAACTAAACATAATGTGACATTTGTGACACATATTTATATTAAATATAAAAAAATATACATATAAAGGAATATCTTTTTTAATAATGAATCCTATATAATAACAAGGAGCTCTGGTAGTATCGTGCCTAAGGCACTTGACTGCTAACCAGAAGGCTGGCAGTTCAAACCCACCAGTCATTCCTTGGAAGGAAGGTTGGGCAATCTACTTCCGTAGTGATACCACCTCGGAAACCCAAGGAGGGGTTGCTATGAGTCGGGTGTGACTCGATGGCACATAACAACAATAACATATAATAACAACTTAGAAACACACTTCACATTTTGGACAAACCTAACAGGCATTCCATTTTGGAGACCTAGTCATAAGGCCTAATATGCTTTACATTTCTGATTATATATCCCAATGTTTCTTTATCTCCTATTGCATGAAAACAGATATAAACTATTTTTTAATAAAAATAGAATAATATAACAAATAATGTTTACCATTATTTTGAAGATACTGTTGTTGTTGTTGTTGTTGTTGTTATGTGCCGTCGAGTCGGCCCTGACTCATAGCGACCCCTCCTTGGGTTTCCGAGGCAGTATCACTACGGAAGTAGGATTGCCCAACCTTCCTTCCAAGGAGTGGCTGGTGGGTTTGAACCGCCAGCTCTCTGGTTAGCAGGCCAGTGTCTTAGCCACTATGCTACCAGAGCTCCCGAAGATACTGTTACACATAATAAAACAATAAAATGCCATAATAGTTATGATTATTAGGAGATAAGATTGGGCTTGTGTGGTTACATGATACGATCATCTTATACAGAATACCAATATATCATAATATATTAAAATTCATGAGAGAGTTCAACTGGATATCAAATATAAAATTATCTTACAAGATTTAAAAGCTTTCTTTTACATTAGCAATGATCAAACTGAAATATTAAAGGATATCATTCACAATAACAAACGTATTAGGTTTGTATAAAGTACATTAAAAATGCAAAATACTTTTACGCAAAAATATTTTAAACTGTGTTAAAGGACATAAATAGTATCTGAATAAATGGACAGAGATGTACAGGGAAGGGATAAATTTAATAATAAAGTAAAATAATTTTCCATGATGTTATGAGCACCTAAATATTTAAGGTCATTGTGCTGAAGTAAGAGGAGATCTGGAGGCATAGTGGTTAAGGCAGTCAGCTATTAAATAAAAGAATGGCAGTTTAAACCCATATGCTGCTCCATTGGAGAAAGAGGAGGCAATCTAATTCTGTAAAGATTTACAGCTTTGGAAACACTAGGAGGCAGTTCTACTCTGTCCTATAGGGCAGCTATGAGTCAGAATTGACTCAATGGCCACGGATGGGGGTGGTTGTGGTGGTTCTGAAGTAAAGTGTAATTACTCATTTACTGACTACATTGAATATTAGATGGCTCCTAATATGAGAGGCCCACAAAAATACATCATTTTGTCTGAAATAAATGCCAGGAAAAACACAATCAAATATTGATGCAATTTTCTTTTGAAATATCATTATTATTATTAAAGCATTTCCTTGAGAATCAATAGAAAACACACTTTAAAAAAATCAAATTACCTTGGTTCCATAGATCATGAAAACCTATCATGCAGTATAAACAATTTAATGTCAATTTTATTGCAAGTTCAACAAGCACAGTGTACTGAAAAATCATCATAACCATCATCTATTACAAACAGTAAATTATCAGTATTTTAGCAACTTACACCACAGGTAGGGTAATACTGACAATTTTACATCCTTATTGATTTAAGGATGAAAGAATATATTTCAAATAACATAATTCTGAAGATTTAAAAAGCAGCATATATTCTTTGATATGTGCTTACAACTGAATGGTATTATAAACTTAATTGAAATTTCTCCTAGTCTAAAATTGAGAAAACTACAAGCTTTTCCAGACAATAATAATTAAAAACAAACAAACAAACAAACAAAAAAACAATCAAAAGCTCACCATTTATATCTGTTTTAATCAATTTAATAGGTTAAGTTAGGTCAGTTTTCACCTTAAATGCAAAATAAAACTCATTAATAAAGGTAAATTTAATTTAATATAATGTTCTCAAGATTGAAAATTAATGCAAAAATATAAGGTGAATAAAATATTTATAGTTTAAAATAAAGATCCAAAGCCCAGAGTCATAAAGTGGGTGCAGGTACAATGACATAACAAAACAAAACAAAACAAAACATCCCTTACTTTCTTTGATGGGCATAAATTCCTGTGTTAAGAAACTTTCTAAAATATCAAATGTTTTTAGAAAAAAAAATTCTAAAGAAAATAACAAATTTACCAGGAAATTTATTAATATGATTCATTTAAAACATTGCTGCTGTTGTTAGGTGACAACTTTTCAATTCCAACTTATAGTGACCCTAGTTATAACAGAATGAAACACTACTTAGTCCTGCCCATTCTCGTAATCCTTGCTATGTTTGAGCCCATACTTGTAGCCACTGTGTCATTCCATCTCAGTGTATTCCTCTTTTTCTCTGACCCTCCACTTTCCCAAACATGATATCCTTCTCCATGGAATGGTCCCTTCTGACAACATGACCAAAGTAGGTGAGATGAACTCTGGCCATTCTTACTTCTAAGGAGTATTCTGGCTTCACTTCTTCAGAACAGACTTCTTCATTCATCTGGTAGTTCATGGTACATTCAGTATTCTTTGCCAACACCACAATTCAAAGACATCCACTCTTCTTCAGTCTTCCTTTTTCATTGTCCAGTTTTCATGTACATATAAGATGATTGAAAATATCATGATTTGGGTTAGGCACACCTTAGTCTTCAAAGTGAAATCTTTGCTGCTTAACACTTAAATGAGGCCCCTTGTAGCAGATCTGTCCAATGCAATACAATGCCTGATTTCCTGACTGCTATTTCCATGGCTGTTGACTGTGGATCCAATTAATGAAATCCTTGAGAACTTCTATTGTTTCTCCAACTATCATGATGTTACTTATTGGTTCACTTGTGAAGATTTTTGTTTTCTTTATATTGAAATGTAATCCATATTGAAGACTGTAGCCTTTGATCTTCATCAGTCAATATATCAAGTCATTTTCTCTTTCTGCAAGCAGGGTTGTATCATCTGCATATTGCAGGTTTCTAATGAATCTTCCTCCAAATGTGATGCTGTATTCGTCTTCATATAGTCCAACTTCTCTGAGTATGTGTTCAGCATACATATTGAATAAGTATGGTGAAAGGACAAAACACTGACGCTCACTTCCCCTTATTTTAAACAATGTAGTATCTTTTTTTTCTGTTCAAATAACAACCTCTTGGCCGATGCAGTTTCCTCATGAACATAATGAGGTGTTCTAGAATTCCCATTCTTCACAATGCTATCTATAATTTGTTATGATCTACACAGATGAATTCTTTTTCATAGTAAATAAAGTGCAGTAACAACTTTCTTGGAATTCTTTGCTTTCAGACAAGATCCATCTGACATCAGCAACGATACTAAACATTCTACATCCTCACTGCAGCTTGAAATTTTGGAATTTCCTTGTCAATGTACTGCAATGTTTTTTTGAATGATCTTCAGCAAAATTTTACTTGCATGAAATATTAATCAGATTGTTCAATAATTTCCTCATCCTTTTGGATCACCTATTTTGGAATGGGCAAAAATATCTACCAGTCAGTTGGCTAGGTAGTGTTTTCCAAATTTCTTAACATAAATGAGTAAGTGCCTATAGCACTGCATGCATTTGTTGAAACATCTCAGTGTGTATTTCGTTAATTCTTGGAGCCTTGTTTTTCTCCAGTTCCTTCAGTGCAGGTTGGATTTCTTCCTTCAGCACCATTGTTTTTTTGATCATATGCTACCACCTGAAATGATTGAACACTGACCATTTTTTTTTTCTTTTTAATACAGAGACTATATGCTCCTTCCATCTTCTTTTGATGCTTTCAAAATTCAATATTTTGTCCATAAAATCCTTCAATGTTGAAATTTAAAGCTTGAATTTTTTCTTCATTTCTTGAGAAATACTGAGAGTGTGTTCTCTTTTGGTTCTATAATTCCAGGTCTTTGCAAATTTAATTAAAATATTGTACTTTGTGTTCTTGAACTGCCCTTTGAAATCTTCTGTTCATCACTTTTATTTCATCATTTTTTTCAAATTGCTTTAGCTACTCTCCATTCAAGAGCAAGTTTCAGAGCCTCTTCTGACATCTATTTTGGTCTTTTCTTTTCCTGTCTTTTTAATGACCTTTTGCTTTTCTTCATGTGTGGTGTTCTTGATGACATCCCACAACTTGTCTGGTTTTCAGTCATTGATGTTCAATGCATCAATTGTCTTTTTCACATGGTCTCTAAATTCAGGTGGGATAAAACTAGGTCATGTTTTGTCTGTCATGGATTTGTTTTAGTTTTCTTCATCTTCAACTTGAACTTGCATACTGACGAGTATGACCATACCACAGTCAGCTTCTGACAATGATTTGACTGATGATACTGAGCTTGTCCATTATCTCTTTACACAGATGTAGTCAGTTTGATTCCTGTGCATTATATGGTGAAGTCCATGTGTATATTCACCATTGATTCTGTTGAAAAACTTGTAATGGAAATGAGTAAGTTGTTGGTCTTGCAAAATTCTATCATGTGATCTGCAGTGTCATTTCTATGACCAAGGCCATATTCTCCAACTACTGAAGTTTCTTCTTTGTTTTCAACTTTAACATTCCAATCACCGATAAATAACAATATATCTTGATTGCATGTTTGTTTAATTTCAGACTGCAGAACCTGGTAAAGATATTCAATTTCTTCATCTTTTCTTTTGGTGGCTGGTGCATAAATTTGAATAATAGTACTATTAATTGGTCTTCCTTGTAGGTGTATAGATATTATCTTATCACTGATAGCATTCAGGATAGATCTTGAAATATTCTTTTAGATGATGCATATGACATCATACCTCTTCAATTTGTCATTTCTGGCATAGTAGACTATTTGAGTGTCTGATTCAAAATGGCCAATACAGTTCCACTTCAGCTTACTAATGCCTAGGATATTGATCTTCATGTGTTACATTTTTTTTTTTTTGACAACCTCAAATTTCCTGACCTTCATATTTTGTACATTCCACAATCCAATTACTAATGAATGTTTGCAATGGTTTCTTCCCATTTTGAATTGTGCCCAATGAGCAAAAGAAGGATCCTAAAGCTTTGCACCATCCACATCATTAAAATGTAACTGAAACTCACTGCTCTCGAGTCAATCCCAACTCATAGTGACCCTTCTTTAGGTTTCTGAGGCAGTATCACTATGGAAGTAGATTGCCCAACCTTCCTTCTGAGTAGTGGGTTTGAACCTGCAGCCTTCTGTTTAGCAGTCAAGTGCCTTAGGCACTGTGCTATCAGAGTGTACTCTACTTTAAAGAGTCAACTCTTCTCCAATCATGTTTTGAGTGCCTTGCAACCTGAAGGGCGCATCTTCTGGCACTATATCAGACAATGTTTTACTACTACTATTCATAAAATTTTCTAGTGATATATCAGACAATGTTTGACTGATCCTCATAAGGTTTTTAGTGGCCAATTTTTTCAGAAGTCAATGGCCCCATCCTTCTTCCCAATCTGTCTTAGTCTGGAAACTCCACTGAAACCTATCTACCATGGGTTATTACTCATATTTGAAGTACTAGTGGCATAGCCTCCAGCCTCACCACAGCACACAAGCCACCACAGCATGAAAAACTGACAGAAGAGTGCAGGACATAAATAAGATAGTCATAAATAATTCACTGGTTTTTATTTCTTTATATTGAAATATTATTTAATTATTAAAAAAATGTTTTTGTCTGGAAACTTGGAGTATAATTTTCTTCTACATGTATCTATTGATTTTATAGTATTTATACATGATATTTATATATCTATTTGATTTTTATATATTATAATTATATTAATATCAGTCTCTTAAACATTTATTATATATCATATTTTATATAATTAAATAGTGTATTAATGAAAAGTAAATATAATAACTGTTTAAGACAAATAATAATAATAATAATAATAAAAACTCACTGCCATCGAGTTGAACCTGACTCATAGTGACCCCTCCTTGTGTTTCCGAGGCAGTATCACCATTGAAGTAGCTTGCCCAACCTTCCTTCTGAGGAGAGGCTGGTGGATGTGAACCACCAAACTTTTGGTTAACAGTCAAATGCTTTAGGCACTCTCCTACCATAGAGTCAAATATGGCATTTAAAAAGCCAATTGATGCAGTGTTTACCCAAAAGAAGAAATGTGTGTGCATAAGTGGATAACAATTATAGGGAACTGTTAAAGGTTTAGCTTGAACCTACAGTATTCCCGTTACTTAAAGTAATGGAATGTCTAACATTGACATTAGTAGAACAGAAGTATGGTCAAATGCAGAGTTAACTTAAAAAACTTTTTCAAATTATGAGGCAAAATGAGTAAAGAATAATATTAGCAAGTTCACATAGTGTGCACAGCAGAGTGAGAGTATACCATATGAAATAAATTTGAGTAATTCTCCTTCATGACCACCAAGTCTAATAAAGTAAAAATGACTTTAATAGAACATAGACTCAAATGAGTATAAAATGACCTTGAAAGTTGATTTCACACTATTATCAAAATTTTCTTAAAATAGTTTTTGTTTTGCTTGATTGGTTGGTTTTGAATTTCTGATGGTGAGTTAGTTCTTCATGAGTAGCTAATACATTTCAAACACTATTTTAAGTAAAAAAATAAAATTATTTTTATCAGTAATACAACAGAATCAAATATTTGCAGCTCACAATAAGTTTTTAAATATTAGAAGATTTGAAACAGAATTTTTGACCATGAGAATTTCACTTTTCTTTATGCTATTTTTATATATTAGATGTATTTTGATAAAAATATTATAACTAATATCTTAGTGAATGATGCCATGAAATGGGCAATAAAAATTAAAAATACAAAAATTGCAGAATATCATTTAAATGATTTCAGATGTGTTTTCTACAAAAAAAAAACCACAAATACATCTTAAAGGAACACAAGACTTGGTATATCTCTATACTAGAATATTGCTAAATTTAGGTGAACTTAAGTGTCATTACAATATTGAGATAGATAGATAGATAGATAGATAGATGATAGATAGATGGATGGATGTAGAGACAGTTAGCTGCTACAGAGTTGACTTTGATTCATAGCAACTTTATATTCAACATAATATAATATGGTCCCATCCTGCCTCATCCTTATGACTGCCAGTATGTTCCAGTCCAATGTTATAGCTATTTTGCCAATCCATCTCATAAAGTGTCTCCCTCACCCTCAATAGGTTTCTGCTTCACTAAACATGATGTCCCTCTCAAGTGATTGATCCTTCCTGATGATGTGTCCAAAACAAACTAGTAGGACAATTTTCTGTTATTATCCATATGTTTTTTTTTTTTTTTTTTTAATTGGTTACTTACAGAAGTAGATCACAAAGCATATCTAACTAGACTGTCTTAGCCTGGAAGCTCTGCTGACATCTGGAACTATGGGTAAACTATTGGTATTTGAACTTGTGATGGCATGACTTCTAATACCACTTATGGTATACAAGATGTAAGTAACCATAGTACAACAATCTGACAGATATATGGTTGATCGTTGCTATAGTTAATCATAAAAAGAGTTCTATTTCTTATTTGTGTAATAACATTTAAAAGGAATATATATATATATATATATATATATATATATATGTTGCTAGTAAGAAATAATGTTAAATTTGAAATACAATAAAGAAGACTAAAGGAAGTAAAATATCTTTACTTTTTGATTATACATCAGAAGTAACCCATCATGAACAAAGTGTTCAGATTACTAGTATATTATCTGAAAAATAAAATCACAATAAAATGAATTTTAGTGACTTATTTGAAATAAATACAAAAACTTCCACATGACTTAGGTTGTGAAATTATTTAAAAATTTTAAAAAATAATATTGACATTAAATGCCTATGTCTTTGATAATATAATGAAGTGAATATGGCATACATTTATAAAGGTATACAAATCATTAATCCCTTGAAAAAAGTTTGATTAGGACTGATTTTTTTTCTTGCTCAGTTCATAAGACTTATAAACTATACAAAAATACTACTTCCATGAATTAAAATATGGTACATTCACACAACAGAATACTATGCTACATTAAAAAAAACAATGAAGGATACACAAATCATCTCACAATGTGGACGAACATGGACACTATGCTAAGTGAAATAAGTCAATTGCAGAAGGACAAATACTGTATGAGCCCATTACTGTAAGAAGATAAAGAAGGTTTTGCTTAAGAAAGGGAACTCACTTTGTAGGTTACCAGGGTGAGGCGGGAAGGGGAGGGATTAACTTTGGGCTATTTGGGGTCACATCTGATGTAGGTAAGGGGAGGGATGGTACAGAAAGAGTCTGTGAGCACCATGGTAACATTAGGAAAAGAGAGGACACCAAATTTTGCACATAAGATATAGATGACAGACGCTAATACGAACCAGTAGATCCATAATACTGCATCACCATTAACACCAAACCCCAGGCTACAGATAAACACATAAACATCTGAGAAGATCATACGGGGGACAGTGAATAAGATTATACTCTAGACCAAGAATAGATTCAGTGCAGGCTAATCTTGCACAGATACCAGTGATACAAAATACTCACAATCTCTACAGAAACAGCAGAAGACAGACATAGAGCAATCCCTCACAGACAGTCAGACACTGTGGGAGAGAGATTCAATGGATCTACCAACTCAGGACCATAGTACTGGGGGACACCGGACTCAATTGGCACAACAAAATACATAAAAGCTTCATCTTACATTGGTGAATAGTAACTGGGGTCTTAAATACTCTCAAGTGGCCATCTAAGATGCAGCCAATGGTCTCTCATCATTGGAAGCAAAGAATAGCACAAAAAAACAAGGACATTTGGAAGCAATCAGCCCTAGGACATGATGGCCCTTGAGAGCAGAAGAACTAGATGGTGCCTGGCTACCAATGCCAATCACTCAGGAAAGGATAAAATCTGGAGATCCTGGATAGAGTAGGAGGAAAAATGTGGAACAAAATCCAAAAACTCAATGATGACCAGAATTACTGGTCAGATGGGGTGTGGTGAGACCCCCAATACTATGGCCCTGGGATACATTCTGGGCCTGGAATAAAATTCACTCCCAGAGGCTGGCTCTCATTCCAAAAGTAAACAAGATGTACATGCAGACCACTCAACTCAAGTTGATGCACCCACATACTCTATGGAAATGCATCCTTTGGAGCAATCAACCATGGAGAACCAAAGGGGTAACATTCACATGAAGGATATGCACAACACACAAGAATGCATACTATGGGGGTTATGGGGTGGTGGTGGTGGGGTTACTGGACAGGGAGAGGAGGAAACTAGATTAGGGTTGGGGATGGTAAATGGGGAGTGAAACTAAATGTACACATAATGTTGAATGTAAAACAAACTCTGCTCTGTAAACTTACACCTAAAGCACACAAAAAAAAAAAAAAGAAAGAAAGAAAGAAGAAAAAAAAAGGAAAGAAAATATATCAGCCTCTTAAAATATTACACAAAGAAAATTCATAAAATATACTATTTACATCTCAGTTAGGTGAATAGCATCTGGGGTCTTAAAAGCTTGTCAACTGCCATCAAAGATATAACTATTGGTTTCTATTCATCAAGGGCAAAATAGAAAGAAGAAAACCAAAGACTCAAAGAGGAAAGTAGTCTACAGGACTAAAAGCCTACAAGAACCACAGCCACATCTATCTTGAAAATAGAAGAACTAGCTAGTGTCCATCTAAATCTGGCAACCATACTGAACCAGGCCACAGTATTTGGTCTCAGATAGAATGGGAAACAAATGTAGACAAAATTCAAATTTTCATAAACTGTCAGACTTACTGGACTGGTAGAGATGAGAAAATTCCAGAGACTTTCACCATGAGATACTCCTTAAACTATGTACTGAAATCACACCCAGAGTTCACCTTGCAGTTAAAAAATAGATTGGCACATAAAATAAATAATATTATTTGTGATTACTGGTGTCGTTTTAAAATAATAAGTAAATAATCTACATGAGACCAAACAATGTGCATTTATCCTAAAGCAAAGATGAGAAGGTAAAGGAAAGGGGCAGGGAAGCTAGATTAATGGAAATGGAATAACCAGAACAAAAAGAAATTATAAGAAGTTTGATACATTGTGAAAAATGTAATTAATACCTTAACAATATGTGTAGACATTATTAAACAGGAATACAATTATATAAACTTTCGACAATAAAACCCTATAATAAAGAAAGAAAACCCAATGGAGCAGTTCTAGTCTGCAAACAAGGAACTACATGATCTGGAATTAACTTGATGGAAACCAACTATAACAGCATGAAGTAAATAGGTACAATGGGGCATGAAAAAACAGAAAAGCAAAGCAAAATTTATTTTTGTAGTTTGCTTAATGCAATCCAATCCAAATATGGAAGTGGCCTTGAGAATTATTTTAACAATATCTATTTGTTTTCGTTGTTGTTATGTGCTGTCGAGTCAGACCTGACTCATAGTGACCCCTCCTTGGGTTTCCGAGGCAGTGTCACTACAGAAGTGGATTGCCCCATCTTCCTTCCAAGGAGTGGCTGGTGAGTTTGAACCACCAGCCCTCTGGTTAGCAGTCCAGTGTCTTAGGCACTACACTACCACAGCTCCCAACAATATCTATTAGAGTGGTTTATGTGAAAGGAATTTGTTGTTGATGTTAGGTGCTATTGAATTAGCTTCAACTCATAGTGACCTGACAAACAACAGCACAAAACACTGCCCTGTCATGTGCCAGCCTCACAATAATTGTTATACTTGAGCTCATCATTGCAGCCCCTGTGTCAATCCATCTGGTTGAGAGCCTTCCCCTTTTTCACTGACCCTCCACTTTACTCAGTATGATATCCATCTACAAGGAATAGTCCCTTCTCACAACATGGCCAAAGTAGGTGAGACAAAGTCTGACCATTCTTGCTTCCAAGGAGCATTTTGTCTGCACTACTTCCAGGACACCTTTGTTAGTTCTTCTGGCAGTCCATGGTACTTTCAGTGTTCTCTGCCAACACCACAATTCAAAAGCATCTACTTTACTTTGGTCTTCCTTATTCAGTCTCCAGCTTTCACATGCATATGAGGCTGTTGAAAATATCATGGCTTGGGTTAGGCATTTCTTAGTTTTCAAAGAAACATCTTTGCTTTTCAGCATTTTAAAATTTTTTTGCAGCAAATTTGCCCAGTGGAATACATCCTCTGATTTCTTGACTGCTGACTTCATTGGTGTTGATAGTGGATCCAAGTAATGTGAAATCTTTCACAACTTCCATCTTCTCTCCATTTATCATGCTGCTGCTTATTGGTCTAGTTGTGAGGATTTTTGTTTTCTTTATTTTGTGTTTTAATCCATAGCAGACTGTAGTCTATAAACTTTATCAATAAGTGCTTCAAGTTATATTCACTTTCAGCAGCAAGTTTGTGTTGTCTGCATGTCACAGGTTGTTAATGAGTTTTCCTTCATTCCTGTTGGTTCATTCTTCTTCATACAGTCCAACTTCTTGAATTATTTGCCTAGTATAGAGGTCAAATAAGTATGGTGAAAAGATACAACCTTGACCACTCCTCTCCTGGTTTTAAAACATGCAGTATCCTCTTGTTCTGTTTGAATGACAGCCTTCTGGTTTATGTACCAAGCTCCTCATGAGTACAATTAAGTATTCTGGATTTCCCATTCTTCTCAATGTTATCCATAATTTGTTATGATCCACACAGTCAAATGCTTTTGCATAGTCAATAATACACAAGTAAACATATCTATGGTATTCTTTGGTTTCAGCCTAGACATATCTGATATCACTATCTTTCATTCCATGTCCTCTTCAGAATACAGCTTGCATTTCTGGACATTCACCATTAATTCAATGTTGTAACGCTTTTTAAATTATCTTCAGCAAAATTTCAGTTGTGTGTGATATTAATGATATTGTTTGACAATTTCCACATTCTGTTGGATCAACTTTTTTTTTGGGGTGGGGTGGGGAATGGGTACAAATAAGGATATCATGCAGTCATTTGGCCAGATAGCTGTCTTCCAAATTTCTTGGCATAGAAAAGTAATTGCCTCTAGTGTGGCATCTGCTATTGAAATATCTCAGTGGAATTCTGTCAATTCCTGGAGGCTTGTTTTTTACCAATTTCTTTGGTGAAGCTTTGACCTCTTCCTTCCATACTACTGGTTCTTGATCATATGCCACCTCCTGAAATATGTGCGCACCAACCAGTTCTTTTTAGTAGAATGACTGTGTATTTATGTAAGATGAAATTAATTTAAAAAATGTTTAACATTGTCACTTCGTCAAGAGAAGCTATTAAACAGCAAAGTTCTCTTAATCAAAAATACTTAAATGATATTGAAAATATTAGTAGTAAGTGTGGTTTCATTTGAATTCATTAAAGCAAAACTAGAATAAATGTTGAACAAATGTTTTTTGTTTCATGAATGAAATATTCAAACTTAAAATAATGTTAAAAACTTAAAATAAAGATTTTTAATACATACAATTTCCAATAATTTTCAACTTTGTCAGTAACTTGTCTTTTGTCTCAGGCTCATGTCTAACTCAATATGACACTATTTGTGTGCCTCAGGATGTGATGCAACAATGAAATACATAATTGAAGTATTATTATTTAGTAAGCCATGTGGTCAATGCTTCTATATGAAAATAAACGACATGATTTTACCATGAAATCAAGTTTTAGCCAAGTTAAATCCAATGATATAAACTTATATGCACTTCTATAGTGGATCAGTGATACAAGTCTACAAGGTCAACAGACACAATTCCAAAATCCAGTAGCCTACAGCAACACAATTCATTTCTTACTAACACTACATATCTAGTGCTGGCCAGAGGGATATTTAACTCTACTGAATGCTCAGGGATGCTTAGGGACTCAGACTTAATAAAAGTAGAAAGATTTTGAATGACAAAGGAAAAGGAAAATAAAAGAGAAATCACATTAACTCTTTAGTGTTTTCAAATAGAAGCAGCACACACTATATTTCATTGACTAGAACAAATGATATGGTCACACCTTATTCTAAGGGCAGAGAAGTAACATTCTCCTTTATTTTCAGGGAATTGGAGAAGAATTTAATATCAGAGAGTAGTCTTGTAGCCTTGGGAGCTGAGGTAGCATAGTCCCTAAGGCATCTGACTGCTAACCAGAAGGCTAGAAGTTCAACACCACCAGCAACTCCTCAGAAGGAAGATTGGGCATGCTACTTCTGTAGTGATACCACCTTGGAAACTCAAGAAAGGGTCTCTATGAATCAGATCTGACTTGATAGCAGTGAGTGAGTCATAGCCTTAAGCAAAACAAATTACATATTTGTGTGCATATCTGAATGTTTCCGGTGTCTTGTATCTGTCTATATTTGTGTAATATACAGTTTACATTATCTTTAAGGTAACTTAACTATTTTTCAAAACATATCTCCTTGTATCATTTCAAAAATTAACAAATAATTATAAAATATATAAAGGAGTCAATGTCTTCACATTTGTAAATAGTTGACTCAGAACAATAATACATGTTCTCCAATTTTGAATGCTAATTTTCTATTCTTTCTAATTAAACATGCATTATAAATTTAAAAAGTGGTAAATTCTATGTCACAAATGCTACTGGTGAAAGTGAGCCAAAGCATCATTGACAGGAATAGAGAATATTAGCCACATATACTGACTTTGATTTTATTAAAAAATATAGTAAAAAAGAAAAAAAATCATAAATGAATAAAGCATTGTATTCCTTTTTTTTTTTTTTTAACTTTTAGCATCAGTATCCTCATCTGCTAACTATTGTTGCATAATTACCCCAAAACACTGTAGCTTAAAACAACATAATTTGTTTTCCCTCCTGAGTCTATGGGTTGGCTAATGCTTCCCCACTGCTTTATTTATGGTTCATTCATATTAATGAATTTATCTGCAGGGTTAGCTTGGCTGGAATATCTAAGAACATTTCATTCAGAAGATAGGTAGTGCTGGCCATTACCTCACTTTTCCTCCATGTGGCCTTTGTTATTCTAGTTAGTGTGTGATATTAACTACATTGTATCACATTCTTAAGGCTGCCTTTCAAGTCATTGACCATGTTTCTTTTCTTTTTTTAATTTTATTGTGAATTGGGTGAAGATTTACAGAGCAAATTCATTTTCCATACAGCAGTTCACAT
>NW_006921725.1:57841-63310 GCF_000298275.1 Orycteropus afer afer | reverse complement strand
TTCAACTACTCTGTCGCTCTGGGTAGCTGGCTGTGACCAAGCAGTGACCACAACCTTGCCCCTTGCATTGACCATGTTTTTATTGCTAGTTTTCCTCAAAGCAGTTCTGAGCCATGAATGATCCTATACAATGGAACAAAACACTGTCTGATCTTGCACCATTCTCACAATCATAGCTATATTTGGGCCCATTGTTCCAAGCCACTATGTCAATCCATCTCTAGGGTCTTCCCATTTTTCACTAACATTGTGCTTTACCAAGTATGATGGTGTGATATCCTTCTCCAGAGACTGGTCCCTTCTGATAAAATGACAAAAGTATGTGAGATGAAGTCTGGCCATTCTTGCGTCTAAGGAGCATTCTGGTTGAATTTCTCTCCAGGACAGATTCATTCATTCTTTTGGCAGTGCATTGTATTTTCCATATTCTTCATCAACACCACAATTCAAATCCATCAACACTTCTTTTGTATTCCTTATTCATTCTTCAGCTTTCACATGCATATGAGGCCATTGAAGTGAAGATACCATGGCTTGGGACGGGCCCACCTTAGTTTTCAAAATGAAATATTTCCTCTTCAAAACTTCAAAGAGGTTTTTTTTGCAGCAGATTTGGCTGGTGCAATAAGTCTTTTTATTTCCTGACTGCTGCTTCCTTGTGTGTTGATTGTGGATCCAATTAATGAAATCCTTGAGAACTTCAATCTTTTCTCCATTTATCTTGATATTGCTTATTGGTCCCAATGTGAGGCTTTATGATTTTTTAATATTGACATGGAATTCATACATTATCTTCATTAAATAAGTGTTTCCAATCTTCTCTGTCACCAAGTAACACATCTTTTGTATATCACAGATTGTTAATGAGTCTTCCTCAAATCTTGATTCAGTGTTCTTCTTCATAGAGTCTAGCTCTTGCTATTTACTCAGCATAAAGTTTGCATAAATATTGTGAAAGGATACAATCTGGACACGTGCCTTTCCTGGTGTTAAACCATGCAGTTTCCCCTTGTTCTGTTCTAACCTTTGCTTCTTGGTCTATTTACAAGTTCACCATGAGCATAATTAAGTGTTCTGGAATTTCCATTCTTCATAATGTTATCCATAATTTGTTATGATCCACATCATGGAGTGATTTTGCATAGTCAATAAAATACAAGTGAATATCTTTCTGGTATTGTTTACTTTGTGCCAAAATACACCTGAGAGGAGCAATCGTTTCCCTCATTCCACATTTTCTACTGCATCTGGCTTGAATTTCTGACATTTCCTTGTCAATGTGCTGCTGCAAAGAATTTTGAATTATTTTTAGAAAAATGTTATTCATTTGTGATAGCAATTATAATGTTCAATAATTTCTGCCTCCTGTTGATCATCTTTTCTGGAAAGGGGCCAAATACAGATCTATTCCAGTCAGTTGGCTGTCTTCCAAATTTCTTGGTGTAAATGAGTAAAGGCTTCCAGCACTACATCTGTTGAATCATCTCAATGAGGATCTCATCAATTCCTGGAGTTTGTTTTTAATTTATTTGTTTGTTTTGCCATTTCTGTCAGTGCAGCTTAGATTTTTTTCTTTAGAACCAATAGCATTGGTTCTTGTCACATGCTACCTCCTGCAATGATTGATTGTCAACCAATTCTTTTTGGTACATTATTTCCATCTTCTTTTGCAGCTTCCTGCATGATTCAATAGTTTTCCCATGTTGTTGTTGTTGTTAAGTGCCGTCGAGTCGTTTCCGACTCATAGTGACCCCATGCACAGCAGAACGAAACACTGCCCGATCCCGCGCCAGCCCCACAATCCCTGCTATACTTGAGCCCATCAAGTATACATACAATATACTTATATATTATAAGGCCATCAAGTATACATACAATATACTTATTTATATTGAAATCCTTCAATATTGCAAATTGAGGCTTAAATGTTTCTTCAGTTCTTTCAACTTGAGAAATGCAAATCATGCAAATCTTCTCTTTTGTTTTTCTAAATCCAGGTCATGGTACATTTCATTATATTATTTAACTTCAACTTCTGGAACCACCATTTGAAAACTTCTGTTCAGCTCTTTCATTTCATCATTTCTTCCATTAGCTTTAGCTACTTTCCAATACAAGAGCAAGTTTCAGAATTTCTTCTGACATCCATTTTTTTCATCCTTTTCTGTCTTTTTAATGACTTTTTCTTCATGCATGATGCCATTCCACAACTCATCTGGTCTTTGATCATTGGTATTCAATGCATCATATTTATTCATAATATTCTGAACTAAATGGTCTCTAATTCAAGTGAGATAGACTCAAGTTTGTATTTTGGCTCTCATGGACTTACTGAATTTTCTTCAGCTTCAATTTCACTTGCATGTGAGCAATTGGTTGTCTGTTGCATACATAGTCAGCTTCTGGCCTTGCTCTGACTAATGATCCTTGAGTTTGTCCATTGTCTCTTTCCACAGATACAGTCAATTTGATTACTGTGTTCATACCATCTTGCAAGGTCTATGTGTATAGTCACCAATCATGTTGTCGGAAAAATTATTTCCAATGAATAAGTGGTTGGTCTAGCAAAATGTTATATGTGATCTCCATCATCATTTTTATCACCAAAATCATATTTTCCACTGCTATTTTTTCCATGTGTTGTACTGTAGTGGCTTACATGTTGTTATGATGCTGGACACTATGCATTTCAAACACCAGCAGGATCACTCATAGTGTACAGGTTTCATGGGGGCTTCCAGACTAAGACTGACTAGGACTGTACATGTGGTGGTCACTTTCTGTAAACAAATTAAAAAAAAAAAAATGGCCAGTGAAAACCTTATGAGTAGTTAAAAAACACTGTCTGACAGTGTCAGAAGATAAGCTCTTTACATTGGAAGGCATTTAAAATACGACAGTATTAAGAGTGGTCTGCATAAAGTAGAGTTGACCTTAATGACCTGGATGGAGGAAAGCTTTCATTACCTTCTTTTGCAGATGGGGCACAATTAAAAATGTGAGAAACACCTGGAAGCATCTATTAATAATCAGAACACAGAATGTACAGAGTATGAATCTTAAAAATTTGGAAGTTATAAAAAATGAAATGGAACACATAAAGTTCTATATCCTAGGCATTAGTGACCTGAAATGTACTGGAACTGGCCATTCTGACTCAAATAATCTTAAGGTCTACTATACCAAGAATGAGAAATTGAACAGGACTGGCATCACATTTATCATCAAAAAGAGCATTTCAGGATCTCTACTAAAGTACAATACTGCTAGTAATAAGACCATATCTATACACCTACATGGGAAGGACATTAATACTACTGTTATTCAAATTTACATACAAACCACTAAAGCCAAATATGAAGAAATTGAAGACTATTACCAAATTCTGCAGCTGAAATTTCCCAAACATACTGCAGAATTTTGTAAAACTCTTCATTTTCTTCATCTGTGGCTTTAGTGGTTTGTATGTATATTTGAATAACAGTAACTGTTAGCTGGATTTCCTTGTTATTATATCTCTTGAGACCAAACTTTATAACTTATCCATTATTTCCACTGAATACCTTTGGTCAAATCACAAGGTCTATCCAGATTTGGGAGATGTGGGAATAGGTACACTGCTGAATGCAAAGAGATTGAAAAAACAGGTGTGTCTATATATAATTAAAATAATAGTATTTTGATTTTTTAAATGTGAAATCAGAGAAAAAATTATATAGAAAAAGTTATCTAAAATACTTTTACGTCTATTAATAGATTAAGCTTCTTCAATAACGAACTATAAAAATTATATAACGTGGGACTAGGAGAAAAGTAGGCTTGACCCCTGTATGCATGTATGTGTGTGTGTGTGTGTGTGTGTGTGTGTGTGTGGTTCTACATCCATATTTGCTAAGACACAAATAAAACAACTAATTTTTCCACTAATATTTCAGACTATTGTTTTATTTTAATTTTTTCACCATTGTATATAAATACAATATCTTTAGAAACTGAGCTTTCCTTCACGACTACATGGCTTTGGGGTAGGCTTCTTAGCAATTAGACCATTTAGAAACCCTGCATAGAAGCTTGTTCAAAGTTTTATTGTTTTCTATGAAACATTCCACGTTAACACCCATTGAGGCATGTAGCTATAAATGTTTCTATCATCACTAAAAGATAAGAAGCATTTATTAAAGCTATGATATTTGAATTATATTAGAGATCTTTTTTAAAAAATACTTTCCATTTCATTTTGAGGAACAATGGTCACAGGTGAAGCAATTTGTAAAAGGGAAAAGATAAAATACTGATTGAAAATTCCTAGACAAGAACCACAAATTGCTTATACCCGAGTGTCCTAGCAAATGATTTAGACTGACAGATATCTTGGAGAGTTGCTAAAATGGGACCATATGCCTGATAATTTCAGGGTGATGACAGTTGAAGGAAGGGAACACTGCCTCGATTGGGTTATAGAACTTGTGAATATCAGAATCTCTGTCAGAAACTTGAGAAGCACAGACACATACTCCTCCACACCAGCCAGAGGCAGATTACAGCACTCAGCTGAACAGCTCATCTGACAACTCCATGACACCATCAACCTTTTTCATGTCTTTTTTGTTTTGAGTAGATAGAATCACCCACTCTACCATCTGATCATGAAGAATGAAACTTTCTTTTATTATCACTTGGGATTCACATGCCTAAAACAAGAATATTAAAAGTGTAATAGTAAAATGGATGAAATAGTTTATTTTACATTTTTTTTCTAAATCTTAAATGGTGCTTGTTGCCTAATCTAATGCAGAAACACTGATGACAAAGTAGCAAATTAATAACATTTCAAAAGCTTGTTTAATATTACAACTGGATGAAAATAAAATAAGAATATCAGATTTTATATTGACTTACTTTAATTCAAATAAACAAACTCAAAAGATTATTTTAAAACTATCTTCACATCCAGTGAAAATAAAATTTTAATTATAGATAAGTCTTTGAAGGCAAGTATTGCATGGAAAATATAGTACATTATTGAAGTGGAAAAGTCTATGGGTGTGAGAAAAGTTTAAGAATAGTTAACCTTCTTCTGTTTGTTAAATCCAGAAGCTACTGAAGTATTAAAATATAGACACAAGAATCATGTCAATAATATTATTTCTAATATGAATTGTAGGAGATGGTTCTTGTTTAAAATTGTACATACTTGCTTTAGACATATTTAAGATATCTCTCTGGCCTTTAAATTGGTGCCAGATGGAAGTGGGATTCTGGAACTCAGGATAAATAGCAGAATGAAAGACAAAATTTTGGGAGGTGTAGTTCCATAAAATCACTGGATTAAAAGAGATCATATGGAAAGAGTATGCATGTTGAGACTAGACTCACAGAGAATTTAAATAAAGGGTTCAAGAAAGAAAAAAAGCTGAAGGAATATCTGCACATAAAAGAGGAGATATTAAGGTTGTTGAATGAAATAAA
>NW_006921725.1:55226-56685 GCF_000298275.1 Orycteropus afer afer | reverse complement strand
TGGATAAGAAGATTTTGAATAGTAGAAAAGAAAATGTGGATTGGCTAGGTACCTTGGAATGGGACTCAAGATTTCAAAATACTATCAGCAGAGGCCAGAAATCACACAATGCATGCAGTAATAACATAATTAACCCTGTCCATGGATGTCAATAGAGAGAAAGTGGACAATATGGATATTTACTTCCACCTCTCATTAATCAGGTGGCACCTAAGCCTCTGAAAGAAATTTTAATGATATTTCAAGTTTTCTAACAAAATATTCAAAAGATCTAGGCTTATTTGAAAATCATACATCTTACCAAGAACCAGAAAATTAATTTTAATGAAAAAAAAATATATCACTAGATACTGCATTTGTTTTCTAGGCTGTCTTAACAAGGTACAGGTAGTCCCTGACTTTCAAGGTATTTAGTTTCAATGACTCCATTATAAATCAGTTCTGATGTAAATCACACGCCTTATTTATTTATTCATCTATTTTTGGTTTTCATTATTATGTCTTTCATTATGAGTATCTTTATAAATTCAATCTTTATTTGTTTCTAAGGCGGGCAGCATGAGAATGATAACATATAAGTAAATTATGTGGTACAACACTGTATGTAGTACATATTACTAACAATAAGATATACAGTAAAAAAAAAAGAACGATTGTAAGGTGAAATTCATTGTAACTTGAATACTTTGTGACTCGATGACTATTCGTGTCAGTGACTAGGTGGCTTAAAACAACTGAAATTTATTTTCATATACTTCTTCAGGCTGAAAGTATGAAAGCAAGGTATTTGAAGATCCATGCTCTCTCTGAAGGCTTTCACAGAAAATTCTTTTTTGCTTCATCTAATTTCTGGGGGCTCCATGCATTTCTTGTCTTGTGGAAGCATCACTCGAATCTCTACTTCCATCTTCACATGTTAGTCTTCCCTGTTAGTCTCTGTGTTTTCTTTCACCTTAAAAGGACATTGGCCATTAGATTCAGAACACAGCACTACCCAATATGACCTCATTCAACTTCATCCCCAGAGACCCTATTTCCAAATAAGTTTATATTCTAGAAATTTCAGTCCAATAAAATGTTTTATAGGAGACACTATTGAACCTATTAGGAGAGCTCTGGTGGAATAGTGTTTAAGGCATTTGACTGGTAACCAGAAGGCTGGTGGCCCAAACCCACCAGCCACTCCTCAGAAGGAAGGTTGGGCAATCTACTTCTATAGTGATGCCACCTTGAAAACCCAGAAAGTATCAGAAAAATAAATAGCAAATATAAAGAAGAACAAAAGAGAAGCTCTACAACAGAAAAATACAATAACTGAAATTAAAAAGTCAACAGATAAGTTCAACTTTAAAATGGAGGGAGCAGAAGACAAATCAGTGAATATGAAGATGGAGAATAGAAATTATACAATCTGAAAGACAGGAAAAAAAATATATATGTATGTAAGCTGGGAGAAATT
>NW_006921725.1:35491-54761 GCF_000298275.1 Orycteropus afer afer | reverse complement strand
ACCAAGCAAGATAAACTCACATATTCAAGTTTCTGAAAATCACAGAAAAAGAAAAAATTTTGAAACCAGCAATAAAGAAATTACATGCTATGTATATGGGAAAAACAGTTCTTATTAGAAACCCTGGAGGTCAGAAGGAAGTGACACAATGTATTTCAAGTAGGGAAAGAAAATAACTGTCAACCAAAATTTTACAGTCAGTGAGCTTATTCTTTGGGAATGCGGTGGAAGCTAAGGTACTATGAAATGAAGGAAACTGAAACAAATTTTCAGCAACAGCCCTTCAGTAAAAAAATGGCAGAGGAGAGTTCTCCAAAAAGAAAGGACATTCTTCAAAAACGATGAAAGAATAATGGAAAGAATAAAAAGCTGGTTAAATACAATGTATTTCCATTTCTTCTTTATACATGGGACAATCTGAATCAATCATCAGAGAATTATACTGATTAGAAAAAAGTCCTCATGGTTCAGTTTGGCTGATCTCAGTGGTTCAAACCCACAAACTGATCCATGAGGAAAAGAAGTGGCAATCTGATTACTTAAAACTTAAAGACACGTAAACCCTATGGGGCAGTTTTAATATGTCCTATACACTCACTATGACTTGGAATCAACTAGACGGCAGAAAACAACAACAATTATACCATATACAGAATATTCTTGAATGACAAAATATTTTTGAATGAAGATTAACGGTTGCCAGAGGCTGTGGATGGGTTGGGGTTGGAGGGTGGTTGTTATTAGGTGCCATTGAGTTGGCTCCACCTCAAAGCCACCCTATATAACACAGAATGAATCAATCTTGGTCCTGAGCCATCCATACAGTCTTTACTATGCTTGACTCTATTGTTGTAGTCACTGTGTCCATCCTTTTCCTTGATGGTCTTCCCCTTTTCCACTGACCCTCTCTTTTACCAAGCATGATATTCTTTTCCAGGGACTGGCCCCTTCTGACAACATGACCAAAGTACAAGAGACAAAGTCTGCCCATCTCAATTTTAAGTATTCTAACTGTATTTAGAAGCTCTGGTAGCATAGTGCCTAAGGCACTTGACCGCTAGCCAGAAGGCTGGCAGTTCAAGCCTGCCAGCCACTCTTCAGAAGGAAATTTGGCCAATCTACTTCTGTAGTGATACTGCCTCAGAAACCCAAGGAGGGGTCACTATGAATCAGTTCCAACTCGATGGCAGAACAAAAACAACACCAGTATCTGTACTTCTACCAAGGGATATTTTTCATTCTTCTGGCAGGCCATGGTATTTTCTGGTATTTTTTGCCAACATCACAGTCAAAAGAGCATTAAGAGGCATTGTGGTAATTGTGATATTCTTCATCTTAAGTGTATTATTTTTAGTACTTGGTCTTTGCTTTCAGTATAGTTTTGGAAGATGTTATTATTGAGAGAAATGGGAAAGAATACACAGGATATGACTGTATTATTACAGCTGAATGTAAATCCATATGTCAAAATAAAAAAATAAAGTATTTAGTGATAATAATAATAATATGAGTAAGAAAATATTTTTCAGCAAGTTATGGAAAATATCTCTTATCTTCTACAGAAATTGAGAAGATGTTTTTTAGGTCTTTCTAATACTGGATGCTTATCTATGGCATATCCAAGCCACATACTCTCTCAGATGTATAGATGGAGACATTCGTAATTTGCACAGCAGACTTTTGCAAAGACTATGAAATTTATTTCCTTATTGCAAAATCATGCAGTAAAGAGAGAAAAACATGAAAAGAAAAAGTGATTCAGTGTTGTTCTCAAAATATTTACTACTAGTCAATATAAAATATGAGCTACTGTACATATTATATACATAAAGACATTTTATCATTCATAAGGTCAAAGTTTCTTTTAATATTTCTTACTGTTACTAACTATAAAACCAAAAACTCACTGCTGTCAAGTTGAGGCCATGTCTCAACAGAAGTAGATGGCCCAATCTTCCTTCCAAGGAGTGGCTGATGTATTTGAACTGCCAGCCTTCTGGTTAGGGGTCAAATGCCTTAGGCACTATGCCACCAGAGCTCCACTTACTAATTATAGAAGTAATTAATACATATTGTAGACTATATAGTTGAGGCATGATGCCTAATTCTTAGAAACCTCGATTGTAGCAACTGTAATAGGTAAATTATATAACATAGAGCATAATGTACTATATTCAATATAATATATAAACCAAAACCACACTCATTGCCACAATATAATATTATAATATATAATGATATAATATGCTATAACATAATAAAACCAAACCATGGTCACTGTCATCCATATGAATCAACGATTCTGATTCATAGCCACTTCCATTGGGTTTCCAAGGCCAAAATTCTTTACAGAAGTGGACTGCCTCATCTTTTTTCCATAGAGCAACTGGTGAGTTTGAACAACCAGACTTTTGGTTAGCAGCCACGTGGCTTAACCACTACAGTACCAGAGCTCCTTTATACTTTAATAATATAGAAAAGGAAACAGTACTTTCAGAATTTGTTGTTGTTTGTAGTTGCCCACAAGTTAATTCAAATTCATGGGACCACATATATGCAGAGTAGAACTTCTCTATAAAGTTTTCAAGACTGAAACTTTTTGGAAACAAATCACAGAACCTGTCTTTGAGGTGCCTCTGAGTGGGTTTTAAGTGGTACCCTTTTGTTTAATAGTTCAATAATGAACCATTCGTGTCATCCAGGGACTCACATTGAAAACAGGGCTACTTTTATAGTCCTATTCTTCATATATAATGAGCTCTAGTAGCATAGTGCCTAAGGCATTTGACTGCTAACTAGAAGGTTGTTGGTTCAAACCCATCAGCTACTCCAAGAAGGAAAACAACAATCTACTTCTGTAAAGATTTACCACCTTGGAAACCCGATGGGGGTCACTATGAGTTGGAATCAACTCAGTGACAATAAGTTTATTATTATTATTATTATTATTATTTTGGTTTATTTTGCATACAGGACTACAGGAGCTCTGGTGGCATAGTGGTTAAAGTACTCAACTGCTAACCCAAAAGTGACAGTTGAAACTCACCTGTAAAAATTTACCATCTTGGAAACCCCATGGAGCAATTCTACTCCACCCTGAGACATCACTGTGAGTCAGAATTGATTCAATTGCAGTGGGGTATTTTTGGTTTATTCTGTATATACATTTATACACAGAACAATCTGAATGAATCTCCAGAAAATTACACTGATTTGAAAAATACTATAGTAATATTCTTGAAGTGAGAATATATGTGTATATATGTAAGTATGAGTATGTGGGTGTATATGTATACATACATGTGTAAATGCACACACACATACACATATATATATATATACACATTCAACTTACACTCTGACATGTGTTAAACTCTTAATATATAGTAGTCATTATTGTTCTCAGTAATTGTTATATTCTTCAATAATAATAATTTTTAAGTGAATAAAGAAAACATTAATAGAAGACTAGAAGAATAAACTGTTTTGGTACACAAGTTATATATTAAAAAATAATGTCATCTTCAGAAGCTAAAAGGAGATGAAAAATAATTTCAATTCAGATCAATTTACTGTCATCTAGTGTAATTGCATAAAATTAACAATATCCAGGAACATTGCAAAAAGGGATGAGAGATTACAAAAAGCCACCCAGCGTACGGCTACAGCAGAGTTCCAGTATGTCATCAATGCAGAGCTCTATATCATCAGTATTGAACTTGTTTCATATTGAAAAAGTCATCCGTGAGATCCTCAATAATGTTGATCCAGAAAAGATAGTAAACAGGCTTTTAACTAAAATAACTTATTATTCTAAATTGTCAGCCTTGAACATCACTAACAACAGAGAAATAGAAAGGAAATGAGATGTGTTATAGATACGAGCAAATAATATAGTGTGACTCATTTTTAAAATAAAGACGTTATTATACTCAGTGACAGAATATCTGTGACAGATATATTTTATATGAGGGAAAAATCTTAAAAATAAGCTGGAAAATATACTGAAATATCAAGGAGCTACAAATCAGATGTATATTTGCAGTTCAATAATGAAAGGTTAAAAGGTCAGCAAAATGTGTGTGTAAAAATTCAAGATCACATATTAAGAGGTATAATCCTTTTTCCCTAATGCAATTACACCTAACCAGGAAAGACACATTTTCAAATAACCGTGCTATTGTGTTCCAAATTCTGAATTACTGGAAGAAAATAGAGTTATAAGATTAGCTTACAATTCAATGAACATCCCCCATGCCTTAAGCATTATTTGAAGCTTTTAAAATTTACAATATCTACTCCTAACCTGAATCTTCCAATTTCTATATCCCCATTCCAATTCTACAATCAAGGAAAATGAGTAAGAGAGTCTAATTATCTTGCCCCAAAGTGAGGAATCTCCACACCCCTTTATAGGATGTTATGGATTAAAGAAAAATCATAGTATATGTCTTCAGGAGATAAAAGTGTGTAAGTGTTCGGCTGCTGACTGAGAGGCTAGCAGGCAGTACAAACACACCAACTACTCCATGGGAGAAAGATGTAGCAGTGTGCTCCCATAAACATTTACAAACTTGGAAGCCCTATGAGGCAGTCCTACTCTTTCTTATAGAATTCTGTGCATCAGAAACAACGGAAGGGGAATGGAGAAGGAAAATTTACACAATTCCCCTCCCACATCCCCAACACAAACGTCTTTATATTTACACATTATTTATTGACTCACTCATTCAATTATTAATATTATGAATAAATTGAATATGCCAGGTAATTCACTAGATAGTATTAACCACTCTAGCTACAAAAGAGCCTTCCTAAGATTGAAATTCTTAACCACTCTGGAATTCTTTCCGCCAGTTATTTGTCAGCTGTCATACTATGCTGGCTTTCTTGTTGCTGTGATGCTGGAATTTATGCCACTGCTATCCAGCAGCATCACATATGGTCAACAGGGTTCAGTGGATCTTCCAAAAGAAGACAAATAAAGAATAAGAAAGTGATGGTCCCCTTCTGAAAATCCTGGCCACTGAAAACCTTATGAATAAGAATGAGACATTGTCTGATAGTGCTGGAAGAAGAGTTCCTCAAGTTGGGAGGCAGTCCAAATATGGGGAGGAGAGCTGCTTGGTCAAAGTAGAGTCAACCTTGATGACATGTATGGAGTAAAGCTTTCAGACTTTCATTTACTGATATAGCATGACTCAAAATGAGAAGAAACATCTGAAAACATCCAATAATAATTAAAATTAGGAAAAATCAGTAATATCCAATAACCAATAATATTCAATAATAATCAAAACTAGGAAAACTGGAAGTTGTATATAATGAAATGAAACCCATAAAGACCCAAACCTTAGACATTTCTTAGTTCCAATGGACTGGTATTGACCATTTTTAATCAGCTAATCATATGCTCTACTATACCAGGAATGAAAAATTGAATTGCATCACATTCTTCATCAAAAAGAACATATCTAGGTTTATCCTGATGTAAAATTCTGTAAGTGATAAGATAATATCCCTAACCTATAAGGTAGACAAGTTAATACTAAAATTATTCAAATTTACATACCAAGCACTAAACCCAAAGATGAGGAAATTGAAGATTTTTACCAAATCCTGCAGTCTGAAGTTGACAAAACACACAATCAAGATGCCTTGATAATCACTGGTGAAGTGGAATGCAAAAGTGGGAAACAAAGACACATAGGTAGTTAGAAATATCACGTTAGTGTTAGAAACTATACAGATCACATGATAGCATTTTACAAGATCAACAACTTTTTCTTTACAAATACCCTTTTTCAACAACATAAATGGTGACTATACTCATCACCCTTGCCAGAAGAAATGCACAGGAATCAAACTGACAACATCTGTAGAAAGGGACTATGGAGAAGCTCAATAATTCAGAGGAAGACCAGGTGCTGATTGTGCAGCAATCAATTACTAACATGCAAGTTTCAAATTTAAGGAGAAAATTAAAACAAGTCCACAAGAGTTAAAATATGATCTTGATTATATCCAACCCTAAATTGGAGACCATCTGAAGAACAGATTTGATGCACTCACAGAACATTACTGACCAAAGACCAGAGGAGTTTTGTGATGACATCAAAGACATCATCAGAAAACAAGCAAAAGGTCATTAAAAAGGAAGAAAAGATCAAAAAAGATTTCAGAAGAGATTCTGAAACTTGCTCTTGAATGAAGAGTAGCTGAAGTTAAAGGAAGAAATAATGAACTAAGACACTTGAAAAGGAGATTTCCAAGGATGGTTCAGGAATATAAAGTAAAATATTATAACGAAAAGTGTAAACACCTGGAGTTAAAAAAACCTAAAGGGAAGAAAACATTTCTCAATTTGAATGAACTGAAGAAAAAATTCAAGCCTTCAGTTGTAATAGTGAAGGATTCTATTGACAAAATATTGAGCAACAGAGGAAGCATCAAGAAATGGTGGAAGGGATACAACGATCCACTGTACCAAATATAATTAGTCTACATTCAACCATTTCAGGAGGTAGCATATGGTCAAGAACTGATGACATTGGAGGAAGAAGTCTGAGCTGCACTGAACAAACTGGCTAAAAACAAGACCTCAGCAATTGCTGGAGTACTCATTGAAATACTTCATCAAAAGGATGCAACTCTGAAAACACTCATTCATTTATGCTAAGAAATTTGGGATATAGATAGCTACCTGGTAACTAACTGGAAGAGATCCATATTTATGCCCATTCCAAAGAAAGATGATCCAACATAAAGGAGAAATTATCAGCCAATGCCATTAATAGGGCACATAAGTAAAGTTTTGTTGAAAATAATACAAAACCAATTGCATCAATAGGCAACTTAAAGAAATTCAAGATGTATTCAGAAGAGGATGTGAAATGAGGGATATCATTGCTGATGTCAGATGTATCTTGGCTGGAAGCATAGAATAATGGAAAGATGTTTAACTGTGTTTTATTGACTATGACAAGGTGTTTGCCTGTGTGAATCATAACAAATTATGGATAACATCGCAAAGACTGGAAATTCCATAGCACTTAATTGTGTTTATGAGGAACCTGTACATAGACCAAGAGGCAGTGGTTGAAATAGAACAAGGAGATAATACATGGTTGGTGTGAGGGCTGTATCCTTTCTCCAAGATATTCAATCTGTATGCTAAGCAAATGATCTAAGAAGAAGGACTACATGAAGAAGAATGAAACATTAAGACTGAAAGAAGATTCAATAACAACCTCTAATAAACAGATGATGCAACCTTGCTTGCTGAAAGTGAAGAAGACTTGAAGGACTTCCTGATGAAGCTCAAAGATTACAACTTTCTCTATGGATTACACCTCAACATTAAGAAAATAAAAACTCTCAAAACTGGACCAATAAGGTACACCATGACAAATGGAAAAAAGATTGAAGTTGTCAAAGATATATTTTTACTTGTATCAACAATGCCCATGAAAGCAGCAGTCATGAAATCAAAAGACATATTGCACTGAACAAATCTGTTGCAAAATACCTCTTTAACTCTTTAAAGTGTTAAGGACCAAAGATATTTCTTTGAAGACTAAGGGACACCTAATCTAAGCCATGGCATTTTCAATAGTTTCATATGCATGTGAAAGCTGGACAATGAAAAAAACAAAACAAAACAAAAAACTAAAGAAGAATGGATGCATTTGAATTGTGGTGTTGAGGAAGAATGATGAGTTTACTATGGAGTGCCAGAGAACTAACAAACCTGTGTCAGAAGAAGTATAGCTGCAATGTTCCTTAAAAGAAACAATGGATAGACTTCATCTCTTATACTTTGGTCATGTTAGAAGGGACCAATCTCTGGTGAAGGATATCAAGAGTGGTAAAGTAGGGGTCAGTGAAAAAAGGGAAGACTGTCAGTAAAAAGGATTGATACAAAGGCTGCAAGGATGGGTTCAAGCACAGCAAAGACTGTAAGGATGGTGAGGATGATACAGGGCAGTGCAGTCTTTCCTTCTGTTGTACAAAAGTGGTTATGAGTCAGAATTCACTGAATGGTACCTAACAGGAACAACAACTGGCACTTTTTTGTATAAGTGGCAGTGGCCATACAGATTGTCTGTATTACTTTGGTTATGAAGTAGATTCTGTATGAAAACCACTTAGCATGAAAGATGATTAAACATATATTAAATCTATATTTAATTTATAAATTATTATAATAAAAAATGCATGCTAATGATTTTAAAAGTTAAAGAGTACTAAATAGTATGAAAGAAAAATATACATTTCTTGTCCTTTAGTGTCTATTCTGTTACATTACACATAATTATATTACTCAGATGTACTCATTTGTACCATGTCCATTAGTTTTTAATATATTCTAAGTGACACTGTCCAGTACAGTAGCTATTAGCAATATATGAGTAGTAAAATTTTAATTAATTAATATTAAATTAAAAATTTAATTTCTCAGTGGCAATAGCCATGTTTCAAGTGCTTTAGGAGTCACTCACCTATGTCTAGTGATTACACTAAGAAACAGCCAGAAACTTAATATTACTATCATTGCAGAATGCTCCAAAAAATACCCTCAATAGTATTGTTTGAATCTTAGTGAAAGCATTCTTAAGTACTTTTGGTTAAAAATTTCATATAATCAAAATTATTCTTGAAAGTTTCATAGGTAATTAACATCCAGGATACCATAATAATAATTCTTAGGTTTTTGAAATGCCTCTTTTCCCCCTCTGCTTTGGGACATACTGGTTTATGTAGTTAAGTATCACATAAAGTAGGTGGTTAGTGCCTAAGCACTATTTATTTTAATTAAAAAAAAAAAAAAAAAAAGGCATCATCTGTTAAAGGTGTGCTCAGTGTTGAGAGATGCTCACACCCAGAAAAGCCCAGGGCAGTTGAGGTTGACTTCTGAGCAACAGGTTTCAGGGTTCTTTCAAATTCTCACTTGGGGGAATATTTTTAGCACTCTGTACTCTTTAAGGATTTACAATAAATTATCTCTTCCTCTTCCTCTCTCTAATTAAGTAAATTTTATTAAACTAAATTTATTACTAAGTTGATTATCTTCATTGATTTATCTACTTTTGCTAATATGTGTGAATTCTGCAAGAGATAAATTTCATATTTATGTCCCATATAGTCATATTCACCTTTTAATGCATGTTTAAGACCACAATTTTATTGTTGTTGTTGTGTTGTTATGTGCTGTTGAATTGGACCCAACTCATAGCAATCCCTCCTTGGGTTTCCAAGGTGGTATCACTACAGAAGTAGATTACCTAACGTTCCTTCCGAGGGGTGGCTGGTGGGTTTGAACTGCCAGCCTTTTGGTCAGCAGTCAAGTGCCTTAGACACTGTACTGCCAGAGCTCCTAGCACAATTTTAGAAAAAGCCATTCTAAGACAGATCACTTAGAAACTTTAGAAAGTATCTCTCTTTTTTAGGTTAAACATAAATGGCCTTTACCTGAATTCCCACAACGGTTTGACTGACTGAATCAGTTTTATCTTGAAGAGTCCTTGATTAATAAAACTCAGAAAACGCCTACAGTTTTGAAGCTCCAGGAATTCCCACTATACCACCTGATTCAATAACTTGCACATGTTTTGCAGTCTGCTTCAGTACATATTTGGGGTTCAATTCATATGTATACTTTGTAGTAAACATATAAGCTTGCTTTATTTCAGAAATGTATAAAATAATTCTACTTAACTAATAGACATTGCCCTTGATCTTCATATTGCTATGAATGTATTGTATGTACCCTTCTACTGTCCTGCTGTTGTTGTTAGGTATCATTGAATACATTCTAACTCATAGTGACCCCATATGACAGGATAGAACTGCACCCTAGGGTCTTCTAGGCTGTAAACTTTATGAAACCAGATTGCCAGGTCGATTCTTTCTCAAATGTGCTGGTGGGTTGCAACTACCGAGTTTTTGGATTAGTGCTTCATCATTTTACCACCAGGGGTCTTTAGCAGCATAAATTTAAGAGAGAGAATACAAATATGTGTACTCAGTCCAAAGGTGCATTGCTCAATAACCAAGGTAAGCGCAGACTTACTTGTGTTTACATATTAATTTGCAGTGAATATGTGGATTTATTAACTACACATTAGTAAATGTGCACAGCTAAACTTTTGCTTATCTTTTTACTAGTACCCCTTCCCTGTCAGGGACTGCAAATTTGAAGAGGCTTTGATTCTGTAGAAAGGTGCTGGAAGATTGGGAGAGAGACATTTGCCAGACATAACTAGAAGCAGAATCTTTGATGTGAAGACATACGAAACTGTTTACTATAGATTGGTAAGCACACGTTTACATTGCGTATTGAGTTTTCCAGCACTGACTCTGTCTCTGTCTGTACCTGTAATCTGAATATGAGTTTGGTTGTTGTTGTTATGTGCCATCGAGTTGGACCCGACTCATAGTGACCCCTCCTTGGGTTTCCGAGGCAGTATCACTACAGAAGTAGATTACCCCATCTTCCTTCTGAGGAGTGGCTGGTGGGTTTGAACAGCCAGCCTTCTGGTTAGCAGTCAAGTTCCTTAGCCACTATGCTACCAGAGCTCCTAATATGAGTTTAGATTATTATTTTTTATATTATGTAATACAAAAAGTAACTTGACATCAACAACTTTTATTTAGTACTAGTTTATCCTCTAAAAGACTGTTCAGTCTCCAGTAACATAAACTTGCTTGGGAATTCTATGTTAACCTCTTCCATTGAACAGGAGAGTACCAAGGAATAAAGTAAAACTTATTCTCCACAGAATTAAGATAAGCTGAAATTGCACATTGACTTGGCTTCTTCTTCCTTATTCTTATTTCCACCATATCTGAGTTCTCCTAAGAACATTGTACCAGAAATCTTGGCTCAGGATCTGTTGCATGAGAACACAGACTAAAATATTTGGTACTGAAAGATATCTTAGGAAGCAAGTCTTACATTGGGTCACCTATGCCATTGAAGACCTATCTCTTGTTGTAGATGAAGTGATGACAACCTGGTATTGTGTAGCACTGCAGTTGTTAAGAATGGCATCTTTGTTAAATAGGAGAAGATAGAGGTGAAAAAGATGCACTTTCAAGTACAATATATTTATGCATTTGATAATTGTAGTGAGGGTTGTAATAATAAGTATCGTGCAACTGGGTAGTCACTGCTCAATGATATTTATGCATTGGAGAGAGAGAGAAAAAAAAAAAAGAAAAGCAGCTGAGGTAAGACAAAGACCAACTTTCGGCAAAATGAAATGGAGTGAGTTCAAGTTATCATGTAAACGTATTAAGATGACTGGAGTTGAGGGCAGGTTAAGATGAACACCTGATAATGTTTCAGAGAAGTCTGCATTGGCATATCACAAGAAAAGAATCAGTGAGAACATGAAACATGTTTGATTCATATATCTATGTATGAACTCATTATCTTGAATTTAAATATTTGACTCTCAGACTTCCCTGAAGCTTTGAAGAGTGGATACTGAGGATGGTAAAATGTTGGGACTTGGTGGAATTTAAAGCTTGATAAGAGAGAGTTTTTGATATAGATATACCATAGGATTTAATACCCTACTAAGAGCCACTGGAGCCAATTCTGATACTTTGACAGGATGCCTCTTGGAAACTCAGGAAAAACATAACAAAACCAACCAAAACTAAAAAAACAAACCCACTGCCATAGAACCCTATCCAACTCATAGCGACCCCTCCTTGGGTTTCCAAGGTGGCATCACTACAGAAGTAGATTGTCCAACCTTCCTTTTGGGGAGTGGCTGGTGTGTTTGAACTTCCAGCTTCTAGTTAGTAGTCAAATGCCTTAGAAAATATAACAAAACCAGGCAATAGCAAATTAAATGAAGTGAAAATACCAAAATTGCCCTGTAAGAGTTTGGGTTTTAGAGAGAGGATATGATTGTGACTTATAAATTTATTGTTCTCTTTAGTTTCTAAGTTAAATGGGATTCCTGGCTATATAAACATTTATATGAATATAAGAATCCTAATTTTTCTTGTTGTTGCTAAGTGCTTATGTGCTATATAAAAGTTTGGCAGTTCAAATCCACCAACTTCTTTGTGTGAGAAAAGATATGGCTATCTGCTCACAAAAAGATAATAGCCTAGGACACCATTTGGGACAGTTAGTGCTATAGGGTCACTATGAAATGGAATAGACCCCACATCACATAACAAAACAAAAAATAGGTTAACAAAATTAATATTTTACCTTCAGTTTGTTAATGACAGACCCTGGATTTAAGGTTTTTTTTTTTTTTTTTTTTTTAAGTTTCATTGTGTAACAACAATCTCCCCTCCATTTTGGCATTTTTAAGTAACAAATATTTTATTTGCATATAAACCAATATTTTATAGCAAGAAAGCCTGGCATTGAACAGGAAATAACAAGGACCTTAATTTGAGAAATATAACAATCTCTTTTTATAAGATCTTTTGAAGAAGTTAGTTGAAGAAAATGTTCTGGAAAGTTGTAATTTAAGAAAAGGTAGGTTTTTTGAAGCAGGTAAGTTTTAGGATAAGTAGACAGTTCCAACACACGAGCTTTTCCACCGGAGCAAGATGTCTCAGTCATCTTTTGTAAGAACACAGCCTTGGAAACCACATGGAGCTGTTCTACTCTGCTCTATATTGTTGTTATGACTCAGAATAGACTCCATGACAATTGGCTTTTACCCTTATGATTAGGTTACATATTCTTTTTATCATTTGTAATCCCTGCAACTGTTTTCGGCTTTCCTTTGAGGAAGGTTGAAGAGAGTGATGGTTTGGAAAGTCCCAGTTAGGTTAGGTTTATAATTTGAGGTGGAAGCACCAGGGCTGGTATAAACTGATTATGGTCCCTTCTGGTTGACAAGTTGTTCCATCTTTCCAAATTTGTTCTGAAGAAAGAAAACACATTCAAAGTGGAACAGTTTATTGGGAACTTAGAATGTCTCCTGAAGTTGAGGTTATCATAACCTTCCTGAGAGAAAAATATGAGCATATTTTCCCTTTTCTTTCACTGATAGTTAAAAAAACAAAACTATCTTTTTCTAATCAAGTAAGTGTATTTTGTAAATCGTTACAGGCTGCTATGTACCCTTGCAAAGCATATTAAATGGATTTGTTCTTGTAGAGCAAACATCTGAGGGCAGAGAGAGTGTAGCATATAATCCTCTCTTCTTTAAAATTCAATTCTGAAATACACTCCTTACATGAAAATCTCCAATATTAAATTTATTTTTAATCATAACATGTTTATTTGAAAGAAGTAGTGAAATTTCCAAATATATTTTCCATTAGCAGAATACCTACATTTTCTCAAAAAATTGAAGTTGAACTTTTTACTTATAAGCAATTACACAGTTTAACTTTGCTCTTGATGTAATCTGTGTTTCTGCTTCTTTCTTTCCATCTGAAAAGTACTGATCCATTTGTCATACTCCTGAGAGTATAGAAAAAGAGAGAAGAAAAGTCACCTTAGACACCTGAGAATGAATCTTATTTGACAATTTCCACACATGTTTCCATTTCTTTCTGCCCTCAGCTCAAGGTGGTTTTGAGGGAACCTTTTACATTAGACTTACCATTTTAGTACATCATCACAAAAATAAATATTAAACTCTCTTCTTTCTTATTCTTATTTCTCTCTTATATTTTCCTGGACTATTGCCCTTAATTAAGGTGCCTTCTTTCATGAAAGCCAAGAGAAGTAAAGGGAACTTTTTAATTCGTATGGTTTTAAAAATCATTAAAGTATGATTTCCTAATCATATAATATATATATATATATTGCTTTACCATATATCTCTTCTTTGCATATTGAATGATTGATGCTTCTTTTATATCCAGATTATATTACATATGACATTCTGGCCTACTGGACTGAAAACAACAAACCTAAAAACATTATCTTTGTTCATTCCAAAGATTTATCTGTAGAGCCACCTCAAATGAGTTTAAGAACAGGTTTCTCTTGTCCATCTGCTCTTGGATTCTTACACTTCTCAAAATAACCATCCCAGAAATGAAAGATTTTCATGAGTTAGCTACTGATTGAACATAAATTTTATTTTTACTTAGATCACTATGAAACATCTCAGCCTGGCCTCAGAATTGGAAAATCATTTTTAATAATTTAGCAAAGCATTTAACAAATACAGCACAGTCCAGTGGCTAATTTGCATTTACAAATAAAAGTATTTTTAGTATTTGTATCAGTCAGAGTTATCCAGAGGCAAAAAGAGAAAGAGATAATAAGGGAGAAGGAAGAAGGGACAAAGGTTTATTTTGAAGAACTGTCTCACACAATTCTTGTTGTTAGGTGCCCTCTAGACAGTTTCAACTCACAGAGATTATGCACTGCTGAAAGAAACACTCCCTGATCCTGGACCATCCTCACAATTTTTGCTATGCTTTACCTCTTTGTTGCAATGACTTGTCAATCTATCTTGTTGAGGGTCTTGCCCTTATTTGCTGACTCTCTACTTTACCAAGAATGATATCTTTCTTGAGGGACTGGTCCCTTTTGCCAATATGATCAAAGCTCCAAAGACAAAGTCTGGCCATCCTCCTCTTCTAAGGAACATTCTGGCTGAATTTATTCTGAGACAGATTTGTTCATTCTTCTGACACTTCATGGTATTTTCAGTATTCTTTTCCAACACCACAATTCAAATGTATCAATTCTTTGGTATTCCTTAATCTTCCTGGTTTCACATGCATATGAGGCTGTTGAAAATACAATGGTTTGGGTCAGACCCACCTAAAAAGTGACATCTGTGCTCTTGAACACTTTAAAGAGGTCCCTTGCAACAGATTTGCCTAGTGCAATACCTCTGATTTCTTGATTGCTGATTCCTTGGACATTGCTTGTGATTCCAACAAAAGTAAAATTCCTGACAACTTCAATCATTTCTACATTTATAATGATGTTGCTTCTTGGTCCATTTGTGAGAATTCTTATTTTCTTTATAGTGAGGTGTAATCCATGCAGAAGACTGTAGTTTTTGATCTTCATCAGTAAAAGCTTAAAATCTTCACTTTCAGTAAGAACAGTTGTGTCATCAGTATAACACAGGTTGTTAATGACTCTCCCTCCAATTCTGATGGCATATTCTTCATATAGTTATTTGCTCAACATACAGATTGACTAAATATAGAGATAGGGAACAATCCTCATGCACATCTTATCTGATTTTAAACCATACAGTGCTTTCTTGTTCATTTCAAACAACTGTTTCTTGGTCTATGTACAGATCTCTCATAAACACAGTTCAGTGTTCTGGAATTCCCATTCTTTGCAATGTCATCCACAATTTGTTATGATCCACACAATCAAACGCATTTAAAGAGTCAATAAAACACAAGTGAGCATCTTTCTGGTATTCTGTGCTTTCAGACAAGATCCATTTGACATCAGCAATAATATCCATCATTTCCTGTCCTCTTCTGAATCTAGCTTGAATTTCTGTCAGGTCTCTGTCAATATACAGCTGCAATCATTTTTAAAATTTTCTTCAGTAAGTTTTACTTGTATGTGATATTGATATTGTTTGATAATTTCTGCATACTGTTGAATGACCTTTCCTTGGAATGGACACAAATATTGATCTGTTCCAGTAGGTTGGCCATGTGGCTGTCATCCAAATTTCTTGCACAAATCAGTGAACACATCCAGCATTGTGTCCATTGGTTGAAATGTCTTAATAGGTATTCTGTCATTTACTGGAGATATGTTTAGCCAGTTCCTTCAGTGCAGCTTGGACTTTGTCCTTCTATATCATCAGTTCTTGATCATATGCTACCTCCTGAAATGTTTAAACATAGATTGTTTTTTTTTTTTTTTTGGGGGGGGGATGCACTGACTCTGTGTATTTCTTCCATCTTCTTTTGATATTTCCTGTATTGTTCAATATTTAAGTCATAGAATACTTTAATAATGCAATTCAATATTTGAATTTTTTCTTCAGTTCTTCTACCTGGAGAAATACAAAGCATGTTCATCCCATTTGGTTTTCTTACTCCAAGTCTGTGCATTTCATTGTAATGCTTTCCTTTGTCTTGAGCCATCATTAGAAACTTTCTGTTCAGCTCTTTTATTTCATCATTCTTTCCATTGGCTTTCACTTCTCTCCATGCAAAAGCAAGTTTTAGAGTCTCTTCTATCATGAATTTTATCCTTTTCTTCCTTTCCTGTCTTTTTAAATGATCTCTTACTTTCATCATGTATGATGTTCTTGATGACATGACCACTTGTACCATCTGATCTTCAGGCATATATTTTCAATGCATCAAATCTATCTTTAGATGGTCTCTAAATTCAGGTGGAATATAATCAAGATCATATTTTGACTCTTGTGGGTTCATTTTAATTTTCTTCAGCTTCAACCTGAACTTGCATAACAGCAAGTGATGGCCTGTTCCATAGTCAGCCCCAGGTCTTGCTCTGACTGCTAATATTGAATTTCCCCATTGCCTCTTTCCACATATGTAATGTATTTGATTCCTGTGTATTCCACCCGGCAAGCCCACATGTACAGAAGCAGTTTACGCTTTTGAAAAAAGGTATTTGAAACGAATAAGTCATTAGTGTTGCAAAATGCTATCATGTGTTTTCCAAGTCATTTCTATCACTAAAGTGGTATTTTTCAACTACCTGTTCTTCTTTGTTTTCAACTTTTGCATTTCAATCACTGGTAATCATCCGTATATCTTGATTGCATGCTTGGCCAACTGTAGACTGTAGAAGTTTGGCAACACAATTGTGGAAGCTGATAAATTTGAAATCTGCAAGGCAAGCCAGCAAGTTGAAAACATAGGAAAAAAAAAATACTGATATTGCAGTCTGGAGCTTGAAATTTTTAGGACTGGTCCATCAAACTTGAAACACAGGTAGAGATTCTATTCCAATCTTAAGGTAGAATCCCTTCTTATTTCTGAAACCTCAGTTTTTGTCACTAATATCTTCAATATAAAGTAGATCTTTCTCTTTTTTTTTTTTTTTTAAAGTCAGTTGATTTTAAGTGTTACTCACATTTACAAAACACCTTCACAGGATCATCTGGACTAGTATTGACCAATCAACTAGGTGCCATAACTTCGGTAAATTGACATAAAAAAGTAACCATCACCTGGTAATAAAGTTTAAAATTGACCTCTAGTATCAAATAACATGTCAATACCTACATGTGCTTTAACCACCAGTACCTTTTGCAAAGATTTATCTTCTAGATTTACCTTCTAGATTTATTTTCAGTTTCTTAAGTGGAAGCCCAACTAAAGTTTATCCTGCAATTAAGGATTCCTTGCCTCCCCTAGTTCCATTCTTTGTTAAATCAGGCCATAATGAGGGATTTGGTAAGGTCATACCTTTTATCTTTGACTGGGTTTATGCTCTCTGACAAGCAAATGCTTAGGAAAGTATATTTGGCAAGATCAAAAATTACTTTCTAAGATGGGAGGTATGTCAAAATCTCAAAGAAAAATGTCTCTTGATATCTAAGGTCACAATCCTATGAATGCTTCCAAATCTAATTATAATAATGTCATTTAATATATAATTAGGTGTCAATATCTATATGTTTTGGAACCACAAGGTCCTATTACAAAGACATATCTAGATTTATCTTCAGGTCCTTAAGTAGAGGTCCAACTAAAGTTTGCCCTGCAATTAAGGATTTCTTGCCTCTCCTAGTGCCAGTCTTTGTTAAATTAGGCCATAATGAGGGGGTTTGGTAAGGTCATACCTCTCATCCTTGGCTGGGCTTATGCTTTCTGATAAGCAAATGCTTAGGAAAGTATATTTGCCAAGGTCAAAAATTATTTTCTGAGATGGGAGGTATGTCAAAATTCCAAAGAAAAATGTCTCTTGATCTCTAAGGTCACAATCCTATGAATGCTTCCAATTCAAATGATAATAATGTCATTTAATATATTAATCTGAAATGGCTTTTATTCAGATTTTATCTAAAAGCAATGGGTAGATTATTTGTATTTTATATGGTAACTGTAAAGGTCAGTCCCCAGATAGCTCCCAGAATAATGAAAAGTATAGTCTAAAGACTAATTACATTTTGCAGTGGTGAATACAGAAAAGCGCTTGCAATATACTGTTGGTAGAATAGCAACTTTAGAAAATATGAGATACTACCTCTACTGAGCATTTTATTACACTTTCCTCTTGGTTTTGTTGCTTATGACATTTCTGCATCAGGAAATGCCATCAACTATCACACATTATTTGCTGTTAGAATCTTTCAGAATCTAACATCAACGTCATATAGGCAGTTGTTGTTATTTGCCATCAAGTCGGACCCAACTCATAGTGACCCCTCCTTGGGTTTCTGAGGCAGTATCACTATGGAAGTAGATTGCCCAACCTTACTTCCAAGGAGTGGCTGGTGGGTTTGAACCACCAGCCTTCTGATTAGCAGTCAAGTGCCTTAGGCACTACGCTACCAGAGCTCGTAGATGTCTTCAATCCTCCTTACCAAAATGGATGTATCATCATTCTTGATTTATTCATTTAATTGCAGATTTATGATACAAAAATGCCAAATTACTTGACTTAAAAAGACTGAATAAACTAGCTCCTGTTTAATACTCTAGCATCATCTCAAACCAGTCTTCTTCTCACTTAGCGTATCCCAAACTCACTGGCCTTCTTTCAGTTCCTGTAAGTCTCTGAAACATGAACTTTCATTCACTGATTTACACTAGCACTTCTTTCAGGGCTCTCAAAAACCCTTCATGATTCTCAGAGTAGAAAAAAAAAATTAGTCTAATTTTTATTCTCATGGTCAGCTATAATTTCATTTTTTACCTGTGCTAAAATTGAAATGAAATAATATCTGCATCTGTCATAAGCATTGTTTAAATCCCAATAGCCAATTATGCATTGTATTGTGGTATATGCTCAAGAAATATTTCTGGAAAACATTAATGAGTAACAAAGTACATGAATGAAAAACAAACCCATTGTCATTAAATTGATTCCGACTCCTGGTAATAGTTACATTAGTTATAGAGTGGAAACTGCTCCATTGGATTTTCTTGGCTGTAATCTTTATAAAGCCAGATAGCTAGACCTTTCTTCTGTGGCATGATTGGGTGGGTTCAAATAGCAAAATTTTGTTCAGTAATCAAAAACAAATCATGTGCTCCATCCAGGGACCCTGGAATGTATAAGTAAATAGATCAACTTTTTTTTTTTTTTTTAATTGTATTTACAATTATGGAAAATAAATAAATAAAGAAGACCTTA
>NW_006921725.1:3555-11757 GCF_000298275.1 Orycteropus afer afer | reverse complement strand
AAAAAACGACATAAAATAATTTTGTCATGTAGCTCTAGTTATGTAATTATTTAATATAACTTATATCCATAATTTCCCAATTTGTATCATTTTTATGTATATATTTGGAATTTTCTTTATTAATTCTTAATATACTTTAAAGCACTGAATTATTTCTCATATTTAACCTCTCTCTTCTGAATATTAAATGTATAATAAGTTGTTCAAGTGTTCCTGTTTTAATATTTTTTTACTTGTTTTTCATCATAAACACCCCTTCTCAATTACTTACCTAAGAATTTAATTCATTATATTTTATCAAAAATGTTTGTGAACACTGAGCAAAAGAAAATATTCTGAATATACTGTAAATAGGAAATATATCTCCTTTTTCCACTTTTTAAATCATAATTGCTTCTAATCTGGGTACTCCTATGTTTTCAATTTTCTTGTTGCATAATCTGGCTTATCACAAGGTAATATGGACAATTTTTTAACTATGTGCTTTGTTTTCCTGTAAATGAAGAAGTCTTCACTTAATCTAATTGATTCAAAGTAAGGCATGATACAAAGCCCTTCACGTGAAATGTTCTACTGCATGTTATAAAAATAAATTGTCTGAAAAACACATTCATAAGAGACATTCTTCATGTCCTCTAACATATATTCTCCATTCTTGGTTCATAATCATTGATTAGAATCTGATAATTTACTTAGTTTTAGGCAAATATTAAGACATTACTATATATGCATTGAATATATATCTTGTTAACAATATCATTAGATAAGTGCAAGACTAATTAAAATAAGTGGGATAAGGTTTAAAATCCACATTACAATACTATCTTTCTGCTTTATACAGTTATTTATTTTTAAATTCAATAAATATAAGAAAAAATAAATTTTTTCTTTCTACTCCATACATTAAAATCAGAATCAATAAATAATCTGAGAAAGATATATTTAAGAAGAATTTGGAGAATCACAATTCTTGAAAATCTTCACTTTATTGTTGTTGTTGTTGTTAGTTGCCCTGGAGTCAGCTCTGACTCATGGCGACCACAGGCATAACAGTAAGAAACATTGACCAGTCCTGCAAGATCTGATGCATTTATGATATGACTGACCTCATTGTTTTGTCTATTGAGTTAATCCTACTCATTGAGGGTTTCCCTAGCTCTTTTTCACCTTCTATCTTACAAAATATTATGTCTTTTTCTTCACTAATTTAATATACCCATATTCTGGTTTACTTTGACTTCTGGAACTGCTATATCCATTAAAAATGTACTATGTATAGAATTATTTAAAAAATTACAAATAATTTTTTTAATCAGAATCTCTTTTAAATCACATATGAATCTTAATACTCTTATCAAAAGAAAATATTCCAAGGATGTGGTAAATTGGAAATGTATTCCCATCTTTCACTTTTTAAGACAGAGTATGGTTTGTCCCCTGTTAATTTCTTATACTGTTAATTTTTCAATTTTCTTGTTAAATAATATGAAAACTTCTTACATTGTGACATCATCATCAATTTCTTTGGGCTATGTGTCTTGATTCTCTCTTATATATAAACTTAGTACAATGGTAGAACATATGTCATAATATTTTTAATAATTATAATTATAATACAATTATAATTATAAATAATCTGCACATCAGAGGCTGCCTAGGGCACATTGGAAGCCCAGGGAACATCCACAGTACTTGACAGGAAAGCCAGAAGAGGTCCTGATTCCTCAAGGTCGCTGGAGTCCTGTGCCCCGAAGCCCTTCCACAGCAACTGTGGATGTTTTCTGACATGCTCTTTGTGCTACACAGAATATTCCTGCTCCTCTTCTCCACTGGAAGTTCACATTCAAGTGAGAAAATGGAAGTTCAGAGAGGTGGACTGACTAGGTTACATAGCAAGGGTGCAACCTGAACAGGATTTGCATTAAGATCTGCATCTCAAGGTTGTGCCCATGACCTTAGCTTTCAAAAGCCCTGCTGACTTGGAGCCAGTACAAGCAGACTGTCCTGTGGTAGGGATCCCAGTGCAGTGAATTATGGTGTTCTGGGGGATGGGAAGCCAGGGCTGTCCTGTTTCCCCTCCCTGAGGTATAAGACAGTGCCTGATGGACACCTACACCTCTAGCATCCACCAAGGAAATCCTTGTGGGAGTCTGCTCTACAGCACTGCTGACAGATGGAGAAATGGAAGCTCACAGAAGCACCTCCTAAAGATCAGGGTTCAGGTATAAGCCCAGGTCAATGACCCTGAAGTCTATAAGATTTTCCCCACCTAAATTGCCTGCAATAATGATTGAGAACAGATGCTGGACATGGCAGGAGGCCTTCCCAGACCTGCTTCCTGCTGTCTTTGATCCCTTAATAGCCCTGGACAGTAGGGGCCCCTCAAAAAAAAAAGAAAGAATATTAATAGTTCATATAGGTAAACTACTTCACTGCTGTAGCTTTTGTTGTATACTAAGATGGGGCAATCTACTTCCTTAGTGTTACTGCCTTGGAAACCCAAGGAGGGATCTCTATGAGTTGGGTCCAACTTGACGGCACATAACAACAACAACAAAATGAATACAAGATTGTTAATTGAAAAAAAAATCTTGGCTGAATATCACAATTCTCATCTTGTCAATTTGTGTATGGAAACTTTCTTAACCTTCCTCAACTTTATTTGATTATGAGTAATAAAAGCTTATTAAGGTATGTTTTATTATTATAAAATTATATGGCATGTTAAAATGCTTCATAAACTACAGTGAAAATGCTGGCTATCAATGCTAAGCCAATGCTTTTACCATGCAAACGTCATGGTAAATCCAAATGCATAGCTGATGGCTGAGGTTGATCACTTACATTCCCCACAGCAAATTCTCATCAGAGTGGAGTGAGCAGCACATTTCTATGGCTACAGCAGTTCATCCCTTGAACAACATAGAGAGACACTTCTTGTCTTAGTTATCTCGTGCTGCTATAACAGAGATGGCACAAGTGGATGGCGTTAACAAACAGGAATTTATCCTTTCATATTTTAAGGGGCAAGAAGCCTGAATTCTGGGTACCAGCTGTAGGCAAAGGCTTTCTCTCTCTGTCAGCCTTGGGGAAGGTCTTAGTCTCCTTTCAACATCTGGGCTTGAGATTCCTTGAAGATCCCCCTGGGTCTAGGAGGTTCTTAATACAGGGACCCTGGGTCCAAAGGACACATACCACCCTTGGTCTTCTTTCTTGGTGATACTGGTCCCTCCATCTCAATTATATCTCAAAGAGATTAACTCAAACACAATTTAATCCCATAGTTTGTGTTCTGTCTCAACATAATTGCTTCTAATCCTGTATCATTAGCATCACAGCGATTAGAATTTACAACATATAGGGTAATTATATCAGATCATAAAATGGAGGATAATTGCATAATATTGAGAATCATGCACTAGACAAATTGACATATATTTTGGAGGGACAAAATTCAATCCATAAATCTTGTCCTTGGATGTTCATGGAGCTGCTCCTTTAGATCTCCTGTATGCCCCTCTTCTGAAAAAAAAAAAAAAAAAAAAAACCTAGAAGAGATAGGTAAGTGGGATGAACAACAAATCCTATAGTTGCATTCAGTCTGAGGTAGCATCTGGGGCTCATTATTTTTCTCTTTCTCTGCTCTAAATCTCTAATAATGTTCACTTATAACCTCTCTATGTCTTAATGAGTTACTTGTAGTTTTCTTAGTTACCTGGTGTTTCCGTAATAAACAAATTACTACAATGTAAGTAACTTGAAAGTACAGGAATTCATTTTCTCACAGATCTGGAGCTGAAAGTCCAAATCAAAGTCTTGACTATGTCAATTTTTTCTGTCTACCTCTGTCCTAATTTCTAGTGTCTCTCAACATCTTTGGCAATGCCTTGCTTTTAGACAGGTCCTCAGGTAGTATCTGTGTTCTTTTGCATGTATGCCTCTCTGTCTGCACTCTAAGGTATACAACACCAATCAGAAATAATAGGTGTAAGATCCACTTTAATATGATATGACCTTATTTGAACAACAACAACAAAAAAACCTATTTCCAAACATATTTATAGGTACAGTAGTTATTAATTTCATGTTTATTTTTGGGGTATCTGTTCATTACGTAGTACTCCACCCTTTGGCTGCTTAAATACATGTCTCCATAGTTCAAAATGCATTCACCCTATCACAACATCCCCAAAGTCTTAACATATTCCAGATTTCACTCTAAGTCCAAAATATCATCTTCTGAATTGTGTAAATCTTGTACATGTGAGACCCTGGGTATGTTCCATCCTCGGAAAAATGACTCTGGTGACTTGTGAAACTTAGAAATCCAAATTGTTTGCTTCCAAGGTGCAATGTTGGAACTGGAACAATGTAGGTATTTCTTTCCAAAATGGAGAAGAAATCAGAAGGAAAGAAGCAGTCAAGAGTGCTTAACAAGTCAAAACACAGCAGGGCCAATTCCATTAGATCGCACAGCTTGGAAATAATCCTCTATTATCTAGGAACATCTGAGCATCCACTCCACCCTCTGGACATAAATTTTGGGGTACAAAATTCTGCCACCTTGGCCTTAGGACGCCTTTCCAGGACCACTGAAACATTGACCCCACCCCCTCAGCTTTGGACAGCCTCAATCTCCTGGGTCACTCAATTGATGAACCTAGGCTTTTGGCCCGAGGTGGCAGCTTTTCAAAGCTCAGGGGCACAGCCACCCTTCCCACTGGACTTTAAGTGCAACCTCGTTATCCTGACCCACTAGAACAGCAGCCCCACTCTCTGGAAATAAAGTGATGGCTCCACTCTTTGAAACATAGGCAGTAAGCCCTACCTTTTGAAAGAAAGGAAGCAGAGGCAAAATCCCTCATCCCCCACTCCAAGTGCTCTGAAGTTCTGCCACTTCATTTTAGGCAAAATATGAATAGCTAGAGATAGTAATCAGGGCCCAAAGGAACATCATCTCTCTCCGTTTTATATATAAAGGACATCTATAAATTGCTGTAATCCATCTACAATTTATTTCCAGCTTTTACCCACATGCTGAGTCAATCTGTTCATTAATTAAGCTTGAAGGTTTTCTTCCCTTCTTCACATAGTTGTGGGAGGTCCATTTGTGTGGAATCAGGTGGCCATTAGTGTGAGAGAGGGAGAAGCTTTGATACTACCACAGTGGATAACACAGAAGTCTGGGCTCCTTGAATTTACTTGTGCCCTCTGCAGTTGCTTAGACTTCAACAAGTTAGTATAATTTGCATCTTACAATGGACTAATATTGAGAATATCACCCTTATACTTGGCTACTCTGAAAAAAACTCACTTTGTGTCTCATGTTCCAATATACCTTTATCAACAGTAGTAGAAGAAAAGCCACTACTTTGAAGATGGCACATACTCTCCGAAAATTCAGGGCTATGCTTTATGATCATTCCATTGCAGTTTGCTGTGATTGCATATACATATTTTCCAATTTATATGGTCTACTGAATCATGGGACAAAAAGCAGTGTGCTTGTACTGAATCCTAGACGTGCTGCAAAGAACTATCTTACTCTTGGTCCCACCCAAAACCTTCTGTGTTGCCTGATAGAGAGCCTTAAGTATTATTGATAGGTGTAGGCTGTGTTTCTGTCATAACTCAAAGAGGCCTAGTAGATGCCATACTTCCTATTTTGTGGATTTTTTTTTTGCGGTGAACATCAGTAGTTGCCAAATCTTCTATTGAAGAAAAATATCCTTAACTCTTTTCCTATTTCTCTCGCTTTCTACAGTGAGTGAATGTGTAAAACAATGCCCCCAGTAGACCAGTAATGTCTTGAGTATTCTACTGGGTCATACATTAAAGGAAAAAGAAAAACTCACTGCCATAAAGTCACACAGAAATTGTCATACTTTTGTGATCATCTCAGAAGCAAAGAACATAACAGAATATAATGTAGTTCTGTAATACAGATCTAGTCTGACTCTTATGGGAAAGGTTGGAAGATAACATAACCTGGAACATATCTTCTTTTCTGATGCTGTTGTTAGGTGCCGCTATGTTGGCTGTAACTTTATGTACAACAGAACAAAACACTACCTGCTCCTGTATCATCCTCAAAATGCTTTGTCTGCTTGAACGCATAGTCACAGCCACTGTGTCAATCCATCTCACTAAAGGTTTTCCCCTTTTTCATTGACCTACATTACCAAGCTTGATCTCCTTCTCTAGGGAATTGTCCTTTCTGGTAACATGAGTAAAGTAGGTGAAATGAAGTCTGACCATTCAAGTTTCTAAGGAGCATTCCAGCTGCACTTCTTCCAGGAAAGTTGTGTTCATTCTCCACAGTCCATGGTACTTTCAGGATTCTTTTCAAACACCACAATTCAATGGCATGACCTCTTTTGTTGTCTTCTTTATTCATTGCCCAGCTTTCACATGAATATGAGGTGATTGAAAATACCATGGCTAGAGTTAGGCACACCTTAGTTTTCAAAGTCATTTATTTTATCATTAATGCTTTAAATAAATGTTTTGCAGCAGATTTGCCCAGGGCAATGCAATATCTGATTTCTTGACTGCTGCTTCCATGTATGTTGATTGTGGATCCAAATAAAATGAAATTTTGACAACTTTAGTTTTTTTTTTTTTTTCATTTATGAGGATGTTGCTTATTGGTTCAGTTATGGGGATTTTTGTTTTCCTTATACCAAAGTGTATACTGAAGATGACAGCCTTGAGCTTCATCATTAAGTACTTCAAGTAGTCTTCACTTTCACCAAGCAAGGTTGTATCATCTGCATATCACAGGTTTTTTAATGAGTGTTCCTCCAACCTTCATTCTGCACTCTTCTTCATATAGTTCAGCTTCTGGGATTCTTTGTTCACCATACCAAAAAACAAAACCAAACACTCTGCTGTTGAGTTAGATCTGACTCATAGCGACCTCTCCTTGTGTTTCTGAGGCAGTATCACTATGGAGTGAGTAGTGGATGGTTGGTTTTAACTGCCAGCTTTCTAGTTAGCAGTCAAATGCCTAACTCAATATGCTACCAGAGCTTCTAGAGATTGAGTAAGTATGGTGTAAGGAGACAACACTGACACACAACCTTCCTAATTTTAAACCATTCAATATTCTCTTATTTTGTTTGAACACTAGGCCATGGATCTTTGTGCAGGTTACTCATGAGCACTACTAAGTCTTCTAGAATTCTCATTTTTCACAATGTTATCCATAATTTTATGATTCCCAGAGTCAAATGCCCTTGCCTACTCAACAAAACACAGGTGAGCATCTTCCTGGTATTCTTTACTTTGATAGCTGCTTCTGAATCCAGCTTAAAGTTCTTGAAGTTCCTTGTCAATATACTGCTGCAACAGTTTTTGAATTATCTTTTGCAAAACTTTGAGTGTGACATTAATGACATTGTGTGATCATTTCCAAATTCTGTTGGCTCACTTTCCTTGGAATTGGCACAAATATCGATCTATCTTCCAATTGCTGTCTTTCAAATTTCTTGGCATAAATGAGTAATTTTCTTCAGTGAGCATTTCTTTATTGAAACATCTCAAGGTTTCAATATTGAGTGTTGAATGAGTATTCTGTAAATTCCTGGAGCCTTGTTTTTCACAAGTTCCTTCAGTACGGCTTGGACTTCTTCCTTCAATACCATTGATTCTTGATCATTTGTTACTTCCTGAAATGTTTGAACATTAACAAATTCATTTTCATACAGTAATTCTGTGTATTTCTTCCATCCTCTGTTGATGCTTCTTGCATTATTCAATATTTTGCTCATAGAATCCTTTAGAATGACTACTCGAAGTTTTAATTTTTTTGTCAATTCTTTCAGCTTGAAAGAAGCCAAGCATATTTTTCTCTTTTTGTTTCTAACTTCAAGTCTTTGCACATTTCCTTATAATACTTTATTTTGTCTTTTTGGGCCACTATGAAATCATCTGTTCAATTCTTTATCTTATCATTGAGTCCATTGGTTTTAGCTACTCGTCATTCAAGAGCAAGTTTTAGAGTGTCTTCTGAAATTCATCTTGGTCTTTTCTTCTTTCCCTGTCTGTTGAATGACCTTTTTATTTCTTCATGTATGATGTTCTGGATATCATGCCACACCTTGCTTGGTCTTTGGTCATTGATGTTCAATGCATCAAATCTATTCTTCAAATGATCTCTAGATTCAGGTGTCATATATTAAAGCTCATATTTTGGCTCTT
>NW_006921725.1:0-3185 GCF_000298275.1 Orycteropus afer afer | reverse complement strand
AGTCGGCCCCGACTCATAGCGACCCCTCCTTGGGTTTCCGAGGCAGTATCACTACGGAAGTAGGATTGCCCAACCTTCCTTCCGAGGAGTGGCTGGTGGTAAGACTAGATACATCAAATAAATTTAAAGCTTTATACTCCGTTTAGTATTTCCTAATATTGATACCATGTGCAGCACAGAAGCTGTAATCCTGGCTACTAATGGCTTGAGCTTATGATAGTACAAAATAATTTTCTATCAGGTTTTGGCAGGGACAGTATTGTCAATTTAAATATAGTGAACCACCACAACCTTGTTTTCTTCTGATTATATATGTTATGTAACATTTTTAATCCTCCTGTCTTTCAGATTCTTAGCATTCCATGCTCTATTAATTTCTGTAATTTTATCTAAGTCTAACCTGTGATGTCTTTCTCATATTGCTCATCATTTAGGTAGGTAATTGTGACCTTTTGGCATTGTCATTTGAGTGCCACCACCTGTCTTCAGTTAGGTTAGAAACTCGTCATCCTTCAGCTATTATTAAGCTTAGATCTGTATTTGTGTTTCTTATCATCAGTGCTGACATACAGAAGAGAATCACCCCTGGACTACTTCTTCTTATTATTATTGTTAGATGCAATTGAGTTGAACTTGTTGTTGTTAGGTGCCGTCAAGCCAGCTCTGACTCATAGCAATACTATGTACAACAGAATGAAACATTGCCCAGTCCTGTGTCAGTCTCACAATCCTTGCTATACCTGAGCCCATCGTTGCACCCTCTGTCCCAGTCCAACTTGTTGAGGGTCTTTCCCTCTTTTGTTGACCCTTCCCTTAGCCAAACATGATGTTGTTCTCCAGGGAATGGTCCCTTCTTACAACATGGCCAAACTAGTTGAGATGAAGCCTGGTCATTTTGCTTCCAAGGAGCATTCTGGCTGCCCTTCTTCAAGAACACATGTGTTCATTCTTTTGGCAGTCTGTAGTAGTTCCAGTATTCTTTGCCAACACCACAGCCAAAAGCATCAAATCTTCTTTGGTTTTCCTTGTTCACTGTCTAGCTCTTAGACTCATATAAGATTGGATTGGGTTAGGCACACCTTAGTCATGGAGGAGATATCTTTGTTCTTCAACTCCTGAAAGAGGTCTTTTGCAGCAGATTTGCCCAGAGCAATATGTCATCTGATGTCTTGACTGCTGCTTCCATTGGTGTTGATTGTGTAACGAAGTAATAAGAAATCTTTAACAACTTTGATCTTTTCTCTATTTATCGTGATGCTGTTTATTGGTCCAGTTTTGAGGACTTTTGTTTTTTTTCTGTTGAGATGTAATCCGTACTGTAGACTGTAGTCTTTAATCTTCATCAGTAAGTGCTTTAGGTCATCCTCACTTTCAGCAAACAAAATTGTGTCATCTGCGTATTGCAGGTTGTTAAAGAGTCTTCCTCCAATCATGATGCCACACTATTCTTTTTATAGTCCAGGTTCTCGGATTATTTGTTCAGCATACAGATTGAATAAGTATGGTGAGAGGATACAACCCTTATACACTCCCTTCCTGATTTTAAACCATGCAGTATCCCTTTGTTCTATTCAAACGACAACCTCCTGCTCTATGTACAGGTTCCTGATGAAAATAATCAAGTGGAATAATCAATTTGGAATTCCCATTCTTCTCAATTTTATACATACTTTGTTATGATCCAAACAATCGAATGATTTTGCATAGTCAATAAAATACAAGTAAGCATCTTTCTGGTATTCTTTGTTTTCAACTGAGGTCCATCTGACATCAGGAATTATGTCCCTCATTCCACATTCTCTTCTGAATTCAGCTTGCATTTTTGAAAGTTCTCTTAACTTCTTAATGATACTAAAATTCTACTCACAATAATATTTCTTTCTTTCTTTTTAAAAATATTTTAATTTTTTTGTGTGAAAGTTTACAAAACAAATTAGGTTACCATTTAACAATATCTATACATATTGTTCAGTGACATTGATTACATTTTTCACAATATGTTAACATTGTTATTATTTCCACTTCTATTCTTCTATTTCCTTTTATCTAACTTCCCTGCTCTCTCCCTTACCTTTTCATATTTGGTTCAGAATAAATTTTGACTGCTAGTTTCATATAGGGTGATTAAAGGATCACAATATTCATGGGTGAATTTTTTATATTTTGTGAGATAATCTATTATTTGGCTGCAAAGTGACCTTAAGAAGTGGCTTGAGTTCTAAGTTGAAAAGCTGTATCAGGGCAACAGTCTTGGAGGATTCCACTACACTCTACCAGTCCATTAACTATGGCCGTTTTTAATAATTTGAACTTTTTTTAAACATTTTTCTCATTCTATCCAGGACCATCTACTGTGTCTCTGGTCATAATAGTCAGTAGTGGTAGCTGGTCACCATCTAGTTCTTCTGCTACCGGAATAGAAAGGTCCATGTTTACTGAGAGCTATTAATCCATTGCTCATCTCTTATTTAGTCATATTGTGGTGGTTTACTTGTTAATATGATCCTGGAAGCTATGCCACCTGTATTACAAATGAAGTAGAGTCACCTTTGGTGGTCAGGTTTCAGTGGAGATTCTAGACTGAGACAGGCTGTGAAGAAGGATGGGACTGCTGAAAAAATTGGCCACTAGAAGCCTTTTGAATATCAGTGAAACATTGTGTTATACATTACTGGAAATCATTATGAATAGCAGAGAAATATTGTCTGATCATAGTCCTAGAAGATGAATAACTCAGTTTGGAAGATACTGAAAATATGACTGGAGAATAACTGCCTCCTCAAAGTAGAGACAATCTTAAAGAAGTGGATGTAGTAAAGTTTTCTGGACCTTAACTTGCTGATGTAACAAACTCAAAATGAGAAGAAACAGCTGCAAACACCCATTAATAATTGGAAAGTGGAATGTATGAAGAATTACAAATCTAAGAAAATTGGATGTTGTAAAAAATGAAGGGGAACGAATAAAAATCAGTACCTTAGGCATTAATGATCTGAAATGGACTGGTATGGGCAATTTTGAATCAGACAATCATATTATCCACTATGCTGAGAATGACAAATTGAAAAAGAATGGCATAGAATTCATCATCAAAAAAGAACCTTTAGGAAGGCGGGGCAAGATGGCGGACTAGGCAGAAGGATTGCACAGACCCGCTTCAACAAAGAAAAGGGAAACCAATTAAC
>NW_006921724.1:8626775-8630700 GCF_000298275.1 Orycteropus afer afer | reverse complement strand
GAGTGATCAATATGGTGGCATTGAGGAAGAGAAAGACATAGAGAGGTACATGGGAGATACAGACAACAAAGATAAACCCTTTTGCACGTACAGTACTGCATTGTCAGTGAAGGCAAAGATGGTATATGGGTGGAAAAATGGGTGGACAGATGGGTGGACAGAAAGAAAAAAAAAGAAAACCTTATGGAGCACAGCAAAACATTGTTCAATATAGTGCTGGAAGATGAGACACTAGATTAGAAGGCACTCAAAATATACAATGGTCATATTAGTTTTGTTCTGCAGTACACAGGGTCGCTATCGAGTTGGAGCTGATTCAAGGGAAAGTAACAACAAGAAGTGATGAATTAATACACCAAAGCCCTTAGAACAGTGCCTTAAGCATCACAGAAGTATGAGATGTGGTTCCTGTTGTTGTCATACCTCAAACAGGAAGGAAAAATGAGCTGTGCTCATTGCGAAGAACCCAAACACACTGCCATTGAGTCTATTCTGCCTCCCAGCAACACTATGGGACAGAGTAGAACCACCTCAGAGAATTTCTAAGGCTATAAGGAGCCTGTTTAAAGATCTCTGGTGGTGTAGTGATTAAGGCAGTTGGCTGACAACCAAAAAGTCAGTGGTTTGAAACTACCAGCTGCTCCACAAAAGAAAGACGAGACAGTCTGCTTTAGGAAAGATTGATAGCCTTTGAAACCCATTGCGGGATCGCTATGAGTTTAAATCAATTTCACAGCAATAAGTTTTTGTTTTGTTTTTTGGTAATGTTTACAGAAGCAGACTGCCTCATCTTTCTCCCACAGAGCATATGGTGGGTTCAAACCATCAACCCTTTGGTTAGCAGCCCAATGCTTTAACCACAGCACCATCAGAGCTCCTTATTAGGGAGAAATTGAGCTGATAATTTCACAGGGGCTTGTCAAATCAGTGTTCACATTACATTTTTTCCATTTAATTTTTTTTCCTGGTTTGTTTTAACTATACTCTAGATTTCATTTGTGCCCTTTCTTAGTTTTCTAGGGCTGCCATAACAAAACACCACAAAATGTATGACTTTAAAGAACAAAAATGTATTGTTTACCTGTTCTGGAGGCTAGATGACCAAATTCAAGGTATCTGCAGAGCCATGTTCTCTGATGGCTCTAGGTGAAGACCTTTCCTTGTCTCTTTAAGCATCTGTAATCCCCTGGCAATTCTTGATGTTTCTTGGATTGTAGATGTGTCTTCACATGGCATCTTCCCCCTGTGTGATTCTATGTCTGTCCTCTCTTTTTAAAAGACACTACTCAGAAGGTATTAGGACTAGGACCCAGTCTACTCTGGTAACATAATACTCCGATAATGTCTTCAAAGAACTATACTGTTTCCAAATAAGGTCACTTATACAGGTATAGAAATTAAGACATCAATATACCTTTTGAGGAACACAATTCAATCCATAACTTGTACATTATGTATTTTTTACAAACATCAAAAATCCAGAGTGCAGACATGCATATTACAATGTTGTTATGAATTGAATTAAAAAAAAAAAAAAAAAAAAACCTTACTGCCATTGAGTCATTTCTGACTCATAGTGACCCCCATTGGGTTTCCGAGGTTGTAAATCTTTATGGAAATAGATCACCCCATCTTCCTCCTGTGGAGCAGCTGGTGGGTTTGAACCACTAACATCCAGTTTGCAGTCAAGTGCCTTATGCACTTAACCACCAGAGCTCCTATATTCCTATATCCTCCCAAATATGTGTTGTATCTCTAAGCTGCACATATTTTCATACTTTACAATGTGGAGTTGTTTCCAGAATATTCTATGGCATGAGATGGCAAAAAGATGGCATCCATCCCTTCACTGCCTTCTAGTATCAACTACAGACCCACACACAGTCTGGGTCCTCAGCACATGTGCTTGCTTCTGGTTGATGTATAGAAAGGAGGAAAGTTGGAGTGACACTCATTTTCTCTCTACCCTAGATGTGCCAAAAAGTGAAATTGTAGCATGAAGAACCTATTGGTTGAAGCTTTATTGTACATATTGTATTTCATTGTATTGTACATACAATGAAACTATCCTTAGAAACCTAGATTCATTACTGATGCTTGCCCTTGGCTTATCCTTCTATTAAAGTATAAATCACAGAGTGATCGTCTCCTCCTGAAAACATCTCAGAGACTCTCCTTTTCACAAAGGTAAAACTCCACACTCCTCACTTGGCTGATGAAGCCCTGCAAGATCCACCCATGCTTGCAACTCCAGCCTTGGTTAAGTGTATGTGGCCCCAAAAGCTTTCACTGAATTTTTCAAATACTCTAAGGTCTTTCTCACCTCAGAGTCTTTGTACATGCTGTTACCTGTGCATGAAATGTGCCTCCTTCCCCACTCTGGCTCCAGCACACACACATAATATAAACATGTTGTTGTTGTTGTGTCATCAAGTTGATTTTTATAAACAGTGACCCTTTAGGACAGAATAGAACTGCCCCGTAGGGTTTCCTAGGCTGTAAATCTTTATGGAAGCTGATCACCAGGTCTTTGCTCCTGCAGAGCACCTGGTGGGTTGCAACCACCAACTCTTTGGTTAGCTGCTGAGTGCTTAACCATTGTGCCATCAGGGCTCTTTTTACGTATGTATTCATATATTAAAAACCAAATTAGTCACCATTCAGTCAATTCCAAATTAGTTACCATTCTGTGAATTCCAATTCATGGTGAGCTCATGTGTGTCAGAAGAAAACTATGCTTCATAGGGTTTTCAATGGCTGGGGTTTTGGAGAAGATTGGCAAGCTTTTCTTCCAAGGCACATCTGGGAGGACTCAGACTGCTCATCTTTCAGTTAACAGCTGACCTCACTATCCCGGTACTCCAGATTTGGGAAAATCTGGACAAAAGGCCTCTTTAAAATGTTAAAAAGCAAAGATGTCTCTTTGAAGACGAAGGTGTGCCTAACCCACACCATGGCGTTCCCAATAGCTTCATATTCATGTTAGAGCTGGACAATGAACAAGGAAGACCATGGAAGAATTGATGCATTTGAATTGTGGTGTTGGCAAAGAATATTGAATGTACTGTAAACTGCTAGAAGAATGAATGAATCTGTCTTGGAAGAAGTACAGCCTGAATGCTCCTTAGAAGTGAGAATGGCCAGATTTCATCTCTCATACTTTGGTTATGTTATCAGAAAGGACCATTCCCTGGTGAAGGATCCATGCTTAGAAAAGGGGAAAACTCTTAATGAGTTTGGACTGAGATGGACTTAATGAGATAGACTCTTAATGAGATGGACTGATACAGTGGCTATGATAATAGGCTCAAGCATAGCAATGATTGTGAGGATGATGCAGGACCAGGCAGTGTTTCCTTATGTTGTACATAGGGTGGGTGTGTCAGAACCAACTTGAAAACACCTAACAGCAACGAAAAGGTACTCCTCTCTCCCTCTCTATTCCTCCTCCCTCTCTGTAGATAAATAGGTAGATAGATATAGATATAGATGATATAGATATAGATATAGATGATATAGATATAGGTATTCTACTGGCTTTGTTTCTCTGGAGAATCCTAACTGATACACACTCTAAACTGTAAATTCCACTAGGAGGGGTCCTATCTATTTTGCTCTATGTTGTTTCCCTCCTAACTAGTATACATTCTTGTACTTTCTCAAGTTGTTGAATATATTAATCAATGAAGTTCAGCACGATAACCTGATACCTGATTGTTATTTTAATTAACATTTACACATTTTCTAAGCTTTTCTTCTTCTTCTTTTTTTTAATTGTGATTTGGGTGAAAGTTTACAGAGCAAACACACTTTCCATGCAGCATTTCACATACACATTGTCTCATGACATTGACCACAATTTTCCAAAATGCAACATCTCCTCTCCTACTTCCTCTTGATAGTTACCTCTTCCCTGTGTCCATCC
>NW_006921724.1:8625288-8626340 GCF_000298275.1 Orycteropus afer afer | reverse complement strand
CTAGGACTAATTGTTCCCAAGAATTTTTGGTTTTCTTCATTCTTCTTTGCTCTGGATGAGGAGAGACCCATCATTGCATATAGATGCCAGTTTGCAAGCTTTCAAGATCCCAGTGGCTACTCGCCACAGGTGGAACAATGTTTTGTGTAGTATGTTATGCCAATTGAGCTTGATGTCCTCTGTGATTATGGTTCTGAGCCCACAGGCTCAATTACTTGGTCCCTCTGGGTAGCTGGCTGTGAGCAAGCAGTGACTACAACCTTGCCCCTTGTCAGCTCTACTATATAGCTGGGAATTCACATCATACACATAAAGTTATAGGACCATTGTCTGCCAACCCTATACATGTTGTTGGGTATACTCCCCACTTCATAGACATACCTAATAGTTCATCCTGTCCACCATCTATACACCCATATACCCATGTTTGCCTACATGGGTTAAGCTGCTGAGTTCTTAACCATTGTGCCATCAGGGCTCTTTTTATGTATGTATTCATATATTAAAAACCAAATTAGTCACCATTCAGTCAATTCCAAATTAGTTACCATTCCGTGAATTCCAATTCATGGTGACCTCATGTGTGTCAGAAGAGAACTGTGCTTCATAGAGTTTTCAATGGCTGGGGTTTTAGGAGAAGATTGGCAAGCCTTTCTTCCAAGGCACTTCTGGGTGGACTCAGACTGCACGCCATACTATATGTGCAAAAGGGTTCATCTTTGTTGTCTGTACTTCCCACGTACCTCTCTATGTCTTTCTCTTCCTCAATGCCACTATATTGATCACTCACATTTGGTACATTGCCCTTCTCTTCACCCAAATCAATACTCATCTCTATCTATCTAACAGTATTCCCTCCCCTGCCCTCCCATCCATGGTAACCAACAAAGAAAATGTCCTTCCATAAATAAACCTTTCCTTGACTTTTACGATAACGGACTAATACAATATTTGTCCTATTGTGATTGACTTATTTCACTCAGCATAATGTCCTCCAAGTTCATCCACGTTATGCAGTGTTTTGCAGATTCTACATTATTCTTTAGTGTTGC
>NW_006921724.1:8619968-8621368 GCF_000298275.1 Orycteropus afer afer | reverse complement strand
TAAGATTTTTCCTGTGTTTTCTTTGGTCTGTCTCTCAATCATTTGAAGATACCTAAAGATAATTCTTTTGAATTCCTTATCAGAGAGTTCCAATGCTGCGTCTTCCTCAGGGATGTGTTCTGGGTCTGTATCCTGCTCCCTTGTTTCTACCACTTTATTATGCTTCTTTGTGTGGACTGTGATGGTCTGTTGTCTCTGAGACATCATGGTGTTGGATTTAGATCTCTGTTAACTGTTTGTGAAGAGCAGTCAAGGGTGATTCAGGCTCTTCTTGGTGGTTTTTTATCATTCACCCATTGGTGGAGAAGGAGGTGATGATTCTTGCTCAGTAAGTGAAGTTGAAGAAGGTGTGGGTGTAGTTGTATCTTATGGGGACTGTTGCTCTCTCCCACTCAGTTAGACAAAAATTACAATTGAATAAACCATCAAGAAACAAAAATCACATGGGCAAAAAATACACTATGTAATCACACAGGAACAGTAACCAAAAAAAGAAAAAGGGAGAAAAGAAGAAAAAAACAAGAAAACCTGCAATATCTGGGGATAGGGCACTAAGAGAAAAAAAGGTAGAGAAGGAAAATAATTAAGAAAGAAATTGGAAAAATGCAAAAAAAAAAAAAAGAACAGAAATTGGAAAAAAAAAAGGAATTTAAATTAAAAAAACAAAAACAAAAACACAATTTTAACCAGGAACAGGTAAAAGAAAGAAAAAATAGTGGAAACTAGGAACTGGTAGGGGAAGAATAGTAAAAAGGATAAAAGTATTAATAATAATGGTAGTTTTAAAACAGACAAATACAAGGAAACTAAACACCAGAAAAAAGAAAGAGGAAAAAAAACAAAAAGAAAAAAATCTGCAGAGGATAGAACAGGGCGCCCAGGCTCTGTCCAAGCACACAGATGGGGATGGAGTTCCTGTGGGACCAGAAAGTGGGTGGGAGTAGGGGGTGGCCATACCTCTGTTCACCAAACAGGTTTGGGGTATAAGAGTAACAGGAGGAATGTCACACCTTTTCAGTCTTGCAGGTCCGGAGTGTCTTTGGGGTTACTGGCAAGAAGAACCTCTTTGTAAGCCCCTGGAATCTCAGAGAGTGCTGTCTCTTTAAATATCCAAAATGGTCAAGCTGCTTGGAAACATTCAAAATGGCGGCACCCTCTGGAGAGGCAAAGGTCCACAGCTCAGCCTGTCTTCCTCTTCACCTCTGCTTCCCCTTTTATTCCACAGCCACTAGAGCAGTCCTCTGTGCAGTCCCTGGTTGTTGTTGTTGTTGTTGTTATGTGCCCTCGAGTCAGGCCCAACGCATAGTGACCCCTCCTTGGGTTTCTGAGGTGGTATCACTATGGAAGTAGATTGCCCAACCTTCCTTCCAAGGAGTGGCTGGTGGGTTTGAACCACCAGC
>NW_006921724.1:8618124-8619337 GCF_000298275.1 Orycteropus afer afer | reverse complement strand
TGAATTTTTCTTATATGTAAATGAAGTGTCTTTTCCTTTTCCTGACTCCAACACTAACATTTGATAAGATTCTAAACAACTGTAATAGAATGGCTTACATTTGTTTAGTGTGTAATAGTTTATGAAAAGTTGAAGCATGTTTTCCAGCAAAGAAAAGACTCTCATGTAAACTTTGTTAAAGGTATTTAGCTCTCATCTTTGAGGGTCCTTGACCCAGCTCAACATTTTTGGCTATGACCTCAGGGGTCTGCAAACTACAACTCCTGGGCCAAATACAACTCATTGCCTATTTTCATGTGACCTGTGAACTAAAAATCAAAGAATGACTTTTACATTTCTAAATGTTTGAAAAATAATTAAACGAATAATGTGTCATGGCATGCAAAAATGATATGGAATTCAAATTTCAGTTTCCATAAATAAAGTTTTATTGAAACACAATCATGAACATTTACTTACTTATGGCTATGCTACATGCTTTATGTAAGTCTATGGCTCATGTTACAACAGCAGAGTTGAACAGTTGCAACAGAGACCATGTGTCCTGCTAAACTATAAACATTTACTATTTGGCCTTTTACAGAAAAAGCTTTCCAATCCCTTGCTTACATGATGATATCCTCCCAGATATTTGCCTTACCTCCCTCTCAGCTGAATTTCTCCCTCAATCCTTTAGAGTTTTGATACCAAAATCACTCCTGGGAAGAGTTTTTGACCTCTAGCTTGGACTAGGTCCCAATTCCTGTGTTCACATTCACCTGCCTGGTTATATTTTTCCACCATAGCATTTGTGACAATGTTCTTTTGTTATCCATAGTGATGTTGATGAAGAAAATTTAATATATCATATACCACCAGAAAAACAAATAAATCTGTCTTAGAAGGAATGAAGCAAGAATCCCTCTTAGGAGCCAGGATGGTGAAACTTCAATTTGCTTACTTTGGATACATCATCAGGAAAGACCAAATACTAGAAAAGAACATCATGTTTGGCCAAGTAGAGGGTCAGAGAAAATCCTCAATGAAGTGGATTGACTCAGTGGCTGCAACAATGGATTCAAACATACCAACAATCATGAAGATTGTTCAGAACTGGACAATGTTTTATTTCATCAAACATAAGGTTGCCAAGAGTCAGAGCCCACTTGAAGTCAACTAACATCAACAAGAAGAACTTGCCACAGTTAATCCTGGTAGAACAGGAATTTAAATT
>NW_006921724.1:8605497-8606045 GCF_000298275.1 Orycteropus afer afer | reverse complement strand
TAAAGAGTCCAAAAGTTCTGTTAGTAATGCTGACACTAAAAGGTTTCTGGTTAAAGATTTTCCTGGAGGCTACTAGAGCTCTCAGACTCACACCTAGACACAGTGTTGTTGGAGGCTACAGAGCTCCAAGGATGTTTATAATAATACTACATTTTTCCAATTATACATTTGAATGTAGGTTCTCTAGATTTCCCTTGGGTAATTTTGAAGGGCAAAGTAATTTGAACCCAGAAGTACACAATGTTTGCCAGACCATTTTGTAATGAAAATTGTGTCAGCTTCTCAGAGGGGAGCCTCTGAATTCAAAGTCAAGGTAAAGGATAATGTGTAATGCACTGCTCTCCTTTATAGCCCACAGGTATTGTATAAAGTGAATGTGACTTTTATGATCATCAATGAAACAACTTCTAATCAGTACTTCTTTTCCTCACTTCCATATCAAATACAACAGGAAAACTAGATGCTATTATATCGTATCTATTGGGAAATCTACTTCTATAGAGATACTGCCTTGGAAACAAAGGAGGGGTTTCTATGAGTCGAATCAA
>NW_006921724.1:8593981-8604762 GCF_000298275.1 Orycteropus afer afer | reverse complement strand
AGTTTTTTTCTTTCAACACTTTAAACATTTCACTCCACTATCTTCCCATTTACATGGTTTCAGACAAGAAATTGACAGTGATTTGTATCCTTATTTCTCTTCTATAAGATAATATCTTTTCTGACTTCTTTCAAAATATTCTCTGTGTCTTTGATTTTCTATAGTTTGAATATTATATCCCTAGGTATAATTTTTTTTCATATTTACCCTGCTTGGGTGGAGTCCCTGGATGATATAAATAGCTAAATTCTCAACTATTGCCTGAAAAGTTGGTGGTTCAATCTCATCCAGACTCTTCAAAAGACAGTCAAGTGATTTGCTTCAAAAAAGTCACAACCTTGAAAACCCTACAGAACAGTTCTACTCTGCACACATGGGGTCTTCATGAGTCAGAATCAACAGGTGGCCAGCTAATAAGAATATCCTACTTGGTGATCTTTCAGGTGCCTAGATACATGGTTTAGTTTATACATTTATTTTGGAAAATTCTCAGTCACTATTACTTCAATTATTTCTTCTGCTAAGTTCTTTCTTTTTTTCTTTTCTTTTTTTTCCCCCCTTTTGGTGTTCCAAGCATATGTATGTTTAGCTTTTGAAAAATTTCCAGTTTCTGGATGATCTTTCTGTTCATTTTTGGCTTTTAGTTTTTCATTCCTTTTCCCCTTTACATTTCAGTTTCAGAATTTATATTCACCTGTCTTCAAGTTCAGGAGCTCTGGTAGCGTAGTGCCTAAGGCACTTACTTGACTACTAACAAGAAGGCTGGCTGTTCAAACCTACCACCACTCCTCAGAGGAAAGGTTGGGAAATCTACTTCCGTAGTGATACTGCCTCAGAAACCCAAGGAGGAGTCTCTATGAGTCTGACTCAATGGCACATAACAACAACAATAACAACATCTTCAAGTTCACTATGTTTTCCTCTGCCATGTTTGGTCTGCCTATCATGGGCATTAATTTCTGTTACAGTGTTTTGATTTCTAGCATTTCCTTCAGATTCTTTCTGAAAGTTGCCATCTCTTTGCTTACATTAGCCACTTATTCTTTCATGTTGTCAACTTCTTCCATTAGATTCCTTAACATGTTGGCCTTAGCTGCCATCAAGTCAGCCCGAACTCATGGTGGCTCCATATCCAGTGAAATGAAATGCTGCCCAGTCTTGCACCATCCCCATAATCCTCGAAGACTAAATTATGATGCATAAGATTTTCAATGGCTGATTTTTGAAAGTAGATTATCAGGTCTTCTTCATAGTCTGTCTTATTCTGGTAGCTGATGAAACCTATTCAGCATCACAGCAACATGGAAGCCTCCACCTACAGAGTGGAATGCATTGACTGGGAATCAAACCCAGGTCTCTTGCAAGGCTAGAATTCTACCACTGAACCACTACTGCCTCATCTTTACAAAACAATCATAGTTATTTTAAATTTCCAGTAATTATAAAATCTGTGTCAGTCTAGTTTGAATCCTTGCTTATCTCTTCAGATTATTTTGTCTTGCCTTTTTGCATGCACTGTAATGTTATGTTGAAAACTGAATACGCTAAATCAAGTAAGAGGGACTGAGGTAAATAGTGCTGTGATGTTAAGTTTCATGTTAAAACCTATGTAACTACAAAACTTATGCAAATTTATTTCTTTTATGCTTAGAAGTTATGCTGTATTTATAAAGGAGCTCTGGTGGGACAGTTGTTAAAGCATTTGGCTCTTTTAACAAAAAAAATCAGCTGTTCAAACCCACCAGCTGCTCCATGGGAGAAAGATGAGGAAGTCTGCTTCTCTAAAGATTTACAACCTTGAAAGCCCTAAGGGACAGTTCTACTCTGTCCTATAGGATCAGTTAGATTCTACTCAGTGGCAAAGGTGGAGTGGGTAGCTGTATTTTCCAGAGGCTTCAAATTCTTCCCATGTTGTTGTTTTTGTTCTTCCCTATTGTCTTTGGGCTTCCCTAAGAATCTTCTTAGATAGAAGCTGTGTTAGCAGAAATTCCAGCTGTTGTTATTGTTAGTTGCCCTTGAGTCATCTCTGACTAATGGTGACCTTATGTACACCAAAACAAAGATTGCCTGGTCCTATGCTACCTTTATGATCATTGGTATGTTTGAGTTCATTGTTTCAACTCTTGTGGCAATCAATCCCTTGTTTTCATTGGCCTTCTACTTCACTAACCATGATGTTCTTCTCTAGTATCGATCTTTCCCAATGACATGTCTGTCATTTTGCCATACTGTGGAGGCTTGGGTGTTGCTGTGATACTGCAAGCTATGGTCACTTATGGTAGACAGGTTTCAGTGGAGCTTCCAGACTAAGATAGACTAGGAAGAAAGACCTGATGATCTTCTTATAAAAATCAGACAATGAAAATTATGAATTAGTGGTGTTAGTAAAGAATATTGAATATACTGTGAATTACCAAAAGAATGAACAAATCAGTATGAGATAAAATATACAACCACATTTCAGCTACCAGCCACTGCTATTGTCCAGGAGCCCTGTTGGTGTAGTGATTAGATGTGGGGAGAAAGACAGAGCCTATAATCTTATGATCAAATTTCAGTCTTTTAATGGGCTTGTGCCCCTGGGGTGTGATCTTCACAAGTTTATTTTAGTCTTGAGAGACAAGCAGGCTAGAGGGGGCTAAAGCTTTGTAAGTTCCACCCCCAATTTCAAGTAAGGCTCTGATAAAGTCTTTTCATTTGCTTCTTCCTTGCATTTCTTATGGAGAATGTTGAGTATATTTTAAAATGACATTTGCCCTCCCCCTGCCAAAGCCACAGGGGATCTTTCCTGGCTCCTCAATATGAGAATCTGGTGGGATTCAGGAAGGTAAAACCCATGAAAGTATAGTGGCCCTCCTAAGCCCAAAGACTCAGGAGTTTCTCACTCTCACCAGAGTTCATACTCAGCCTCCATGGATTCATCAAAGTTACTATTTAAGTGCACCACCACCCTTCTGTAGGTTTGTCATACTGTGGTAATTTTTATTATGATGATGCTGGAAACCATGTCACCGGTATTTAAATACCAGCAGGGTTACCCATGGAGGATAGGTTTCAGTGGATCAGTGGAGCTTCCAGACTAACTCAGACTAGGAAGAAAGGCTTATGGATCTATTTCCAAAAATCTGACAATGAAAACCTTATGGATGGCAACAGAACAGAGATATAGTGCTGGAGGATGAGCCCTTAAGTTGAAAAGCACTCAAAATATACAGTGGCTACAACAGTGGATTCAAGCCCACCAAGAATCGTAAGACAGTACAGGACTGGGCAGTGTTTTATTCTGTTGTACATGGACTGCCAACAGTCAGAACCAATTCAACAACAACAACTGTTTTATTGCTTCAGTGGCTTCTGCTCCAGGTAACCAGATTTTGTTTTCTCCATCTCTCTGTATGAAAGGAGCTTTGGTGGTATAGTTGTTAAGGCATTTGGTAGCTAACCAAAAGGTGGGTGATTCACACCCACTCACTGCTCTGGAGAAGAAAGATGAGGCAGTTTGCTTCCATAAAGATTTACAGCCTTGGAAACCCAATGGGGGTAACTATGAGACAGAATCTGATGGCAGTGAGTTTGGTTTGCTTTCTCTCTCTGGATATATCTGTTCTTCAGATTTTGGAATGTCTGTTTTCCTTCAGTATCAGTTTTCTGATAGGTCCAAATGAAGTTCTTGATTTTCAGTTTGTTCAGGTTTATGTAAGGCCATTGTAAGGTGGAAGTGATGACTTCTAAGCTCTTATAAACAAAATAAACCTGAAAGTCCTTTGGAAAGAAGTTAGAAACTACGATCAGCATGAAGAAAGGGAGAATGCTCCAGGAGTAAAGAAATAATTTTTTAAAAAATTTATATTTGATCTAAAAGGTAACTGTTTAAAGTTATAATACTAACAATTTATTGGTTGATTATAGCATATGTATAAATGAAATGACTTATAGCAATGTCACAAAGAATGAGAGGGAGGAATTGGGAATATTCTATAGTAAAATACCTGAACTCCATGTGAAGTGGTATACTATTATTTGAAGTTGGGCCTAGATTAATTTAAAAATTATATTACAAATTCTAGAGAAAAAAAACTAATATTTAAAAAATAAATATAATTGAAATGCTAGTAGAGGTGATAAAATGGAATCAGAAAACACTCAATTAAAACAAGATAAGGCAGATAAGAGCAGAAAGAAGAAACAAAGAACTAGTGAACTGGATAGAAAAGCATTACAAACATGGTAGGTATTAATCCAACTCCATCAATAATCACCTAAAGATTAAAACAAAAAACAAAACAAAACAAAAAATCTATTGCTGTAGGGTCAATTCTGATGCATGGTGACCCCACACAAAGTAAAGCTATGCTCCTTAAGATTTCTGAGGCTGTTACCTTTTGGAAGTAGATTGCCTGACCTTTTTTCTGAGACATCTCTTGGTAGGTTAGAACTGCCAAGTTTGGCTAGTAGTTGAGTGCTCAACAATTTGTGCCACTCACGGACCCCATGCACCAATAATTACTTCAAGTCTAAGTAGTCTGAATAAACCAGGTAAAAGACAGAGATTTCCAGAGTAAATTAAAAAAAAATAGACCAAACTATATATTGTTTAGGAGTTCTGGTAGCATAGTGATTAAGGCATTTGGCTGTTAACCAGAAGCCTGGTGGTTGAAACCCACCAGCCACTCTTAGGAAGGAAGGTTGGGCAATCAACTTCCATAGTGACACTGCCTCAGAAACCCAAGGAGGGGTCATTATGAGTCAGATCCGATTAGATGGCAGTGAGTTTGGTTTGTTTTTTGGTATATATGGTTTACAAGAAACCCATTTTAGATATAAAGACACAGACAGATTAAAAGTAAGAAGATGGAGAAAGACCTGCCATGCTAACCCCACCTCAGAAACCTCACTGGTATACAGTCAGTTCCAATTCATAGCAACCCCTCTTTGGGTTTCCGAAGCTTTATCTCTACAGAAGTAGATTGCCCAGCCTTCCTTCCGAGGAGTGGCTGGTGGGTTTGAACTGCTAGCCTTCTGGTTAGCAGTCAAATGCCTTGGGCACTATGCCACTAGAGCACTGATTTGAAAATAAAAGCTAGTGATATTAATTTCAGGCAAAGCAGATTTCACAATAAGAGACATCAACAACCTTAAGGGGGGCCATTACCTAATGATAAAAGGGTTAATAATGTAAAAATACATAGCAATCTTCATGTGTATGTTCCTAACAAGAGAGCATCAAAATACATGTGGCAAAAAACTGATAGAACTGAAAGAAGTAGACAAAGGGACTATTTTAGTTCAAGATGTCAACATCTTCCTTTATGTAATTGATAGATCAAGCAGGCAGAAAATCAGTGAGGATATAGATGACCTTAACAGCACTATCAATCAACTTGATCTAGTTGACATTTCCACAATACTCCATGGAACAACAGCAGAATGTATATTCTTCTCAAGCTCACATGGGATATTCACAATAGACAATAATCTGGGCCATAAAAATCCTCCTTAAACTCTTTTAAAGAATAGAAATCACACAAAGTACATTTCCACCGCAGTGGAATTAGACTTGAAATCAGCAACAGAAAGATAGCTAGAAAATTCCTAAATGCTTGTTGTTGTTGTTGTTGTTTGCCGTCGAGTCGGCCTCGACTCATAGCGACCCCTCCTTGGGTTTCCAAGGCAGTATCACTATGGAAGTAGGATTGCCCAACCTTCCTTCCGAGGAGTGGCTGGTAGGTTTGAACCGCCAGCCTTCTGGTGAGCAGTCAAGTGCCTTAGGCACTATGCTATCAGAGCTCCTTCCTAAATGCTAGTAAATTAAATTAAAAAAAAAAAAAAAGCATCCTAAATGCTAGTAAATTAAATAAAAAGCTTCTAAATAACATATATGTATTGCACTAAATTTGTATAAACATTTAAATATCCAAAATGGTTGAACTGCTTGTAATCATTCAAAAAGGCTGCACCCTCCAAACAGCCAAACAATTAGAGCAGAAATAAATGAAATAGGAAATCAACAAAACAAATAAAACTGGTTCTTTGAAAATATCAATAAAGTTATAAATTTTAGGCTAAGTTAATTACAAAAATAAATAAATAAATAAAAATTACCCATATCAAAAATAAAACAGGAACCATCACTATTGAGCCCATGGACATTAAAAGGATAATAAAGGAATATGACAAACAGCTCTATACTCACAAATTTGATAACACACTATCAAATATCACAAAAGGATAAATAGAAGGGAACTTCCTCAATTTAATAAAGAACATCTGGAAAAAAAACTATAGTTAACATCATCCTTAATGATGAGAGACAGGAGACCTTCCACCTAAGATTGGAAACACAATAACTATGTCCTGTCACACCACAACTACTTAGCACCTTACTGAAAGTCTAATTAGTGTAGTAAGACAAGAAAAAGAAATAAAGACCTACATTGGGAAGGAAGAAATAACACTGTCTTTGTTTGTAGGTGACATGATTGTTACATAAAAAGTTTCAAAGAATTCACAAAAAAATATTAAATTATTAATAAGCAAGGTCACAGGATACAAGGTTAATATACAAATATTAATTGCTTTAGTACTTCCATCAATAAGGAAATTGAATTTAAAATTTAAATCATACCATTTACAGTATCACAAAAAAAGGAAAATAAATATGTTTATACAAATTTAGTGCAATACATATAGGATTGATAAGCAGAAAATGGCACAACTCTGATGAAAGACACTAAATATCTAAATAAAGAGAACAAATATTCTGTGTTCATGGTTTGGAAGACTCAATATTTCTAAGATGCTGATTCTTCCCAAGCTAATCAATACAATCAAAATCAAAATCTTAGAAAGCAATTTTGTAGATATAATTCTAAAATGTACATAGAAAGGCAAAGACCTAGAATAGCCAACACAACATGGAAGAAAATAAAACAATGTTGGGGGACTGATACTACCTGCTTTGATGACTGACTACAAAGCTACAGTAATCAACAAAGCATAGTGTAAATTTGTATTCAAATCACAATAATTTTTTTTAAAAAAGAGATAGCATAGTATTGATGAAAGAAGATACACATAAAATGATGGAACAGAATAGATAGCCCAAAGATAAGACCTACACAAATACAGTCATCTCATCTTTGATAAAGGAACAAAAGCTAATGAACTAGAGGAATCATACTGGAACAACTGGACATCCATATACAAAAATAATGAATGTAGACAGAGGCTTTACACCTTTCACAAAATTAACTCAAAATGAATCATTGACACAAATGTAAAACACAAACCTGAAAAAGTTCCAGAAGAAATTAAAGAAAAGGTGTGAGTTTCCAATAAGATGGTGAAATAGGCAGACAAACTACACAGACCCTCTTCAACAAAGAAAAGGGAACCAATTAACACAGATACAGAAGATAATCCTGGAGCCCTGAACTTTGAAAGGAAGAATACAGAAGTGGACTAAGCTCCAACTAATAGAAGAACCTGAATAAAAACAGCAAAAAGGAGACATACAGAGCTGTGGTCTGTCAACAATCCTGACAGCACAGATAGCTTGGATATTGCCAAGTGTTGTTAGGACCTGAGGATTAACAAAAAATCGTCCCTGCTAGCCAGGAGCTGCACGGAGGACTGCACTGGTGGGTGGTGAGAAAAAGGGGAAGCAGTGAAGAGGGAGATGGGCTGAGCTGTGGACTTTTGGCTGTTTGGAGGGTGCAGCCTTTTTGAATGATTACAAGCAGTTCAACCATTTTGGATAGTTAAAGCAACAATGCTCTCTCAGATTCCAGGGACCTAAGGATAGACGCCACTTGCAGGGGAATGCAAGAACATTCTGGACATGAATTACTGGAAAGGTGTGATATTCCCCTTGTTACTCTTATACCCCACACCCTTTTGGTGAACAGAGGTATGGCCATCCCTCACTCCCACCCACTCTGGGCTGGCAGGAATTCCATTGCAGTATGGGTGCTCTGACGGAGCCTGGGTACCCTACCCTGCCCGACCTAGATTTTTTTTTTTTTGTCCTTTCTGTTAAATTTTTTTTTTCTTACCTTTTATTATTATTCTTTATTCTTCCCTTCCCAGGTTCTAGTTTTCAGTTTTTTTCTCTCTTCCTTGTTTTTGATTCCCATTTCTTCTTTCTAGTGGTTGTCTTCATTCATTGTTTTTCTTTTTGCATTTTTCCCATTTTTTTCTTCTTATTCTTCTACTCTACCTCTTCACTCTTATTGCCCCTCCCCCCATATATTGAGGGTTTCTTTTCTTTTCTTTTTTTGGTGATTGTTCCTAGGTGTTTATGTGATGTGTTTTTTGTCCACTTGCTTTTACTTTTTTGATGGTTTGTCTATCATTATTTTTGTACAAATGAGTGAGAGACAGCAACTGTGCCCATATGATGCAACCACACCCACACCTCCCACAGCTCCACTTAGTGAGAGCCACCATTTTCTTCTCCACTAGCTGGCCAACAACAAACAACCATCAATAAGAGCCTGACTCACCCTTAACTGCTCTTCACAAACAGTTAACAGAGATGCAAATACCATCACAGTCCACACAAAGAAGCAAGATAAAGTGGTAGAAACAAGGGAGCAGGGTACAGACCCAGAACACATCCCTGAGGAAGAAGTAGCATAGAAACTCCCTGATAAGGAATTCAAAAGAAATATACTTTGGTATCTTCAAAGGATTGAGAGACAGATCAAGGAAAACACAGACAAAATCCTAGAACTATTTTGGAAGAAAATATAAGAACAAAATGACAAAATAAATAAAACATTAGAAATGATACAAAATCTACAGATAGAAATCCAGAAGATTAGTACTAAATTTTCAGAAATAGATAACACATTGAAAGGGCAAAGGATTAGAACCGAATCACTGGAAGACAGAATTAATGAGATTGAAGACAAATACTTGAATACTTTGTTGGAAAGGGATCAATCAGAAAAAAGATCAAAACAAAATGAAGAAAGCCTAAGGTTCATGTAGGATACCATCAAAAGGAATAATGTACATGTAATTGGAAACACAGAATAGGAAGAGAAAAATAAAATAACTCAGAAAATTGTCCAAGATTTGTTGGAGGAGAACTTCCCTGACATGATGAAAGATTAGAATATATCCATTCAGGAAGTCCAACAAACCCCAAACAGGACAGACACAAAGACATATCATCATCAAACTAATCAAAACCAAAGACAAAGAAAGAATCCTCAAAGCATCAGGGAAAAAACAAAAAGCTATCTACAAAGGAAAACCAATAAGAATAAGCTCGATTTCTCAGCAGAAACCATGCAAGTGAGGTGGCAATGGGATGGTATATATAAAACCCTGAAAGAGAAAAGTTTTCAACAAAGAATTATGTGTATGGCAAAACTGCCCCTCAAATATGATGGTGAAATTAGGAGATTTCCAGATAAGCAGGAATTAAGGGAATTTTAAAACTAGACCAACCTTACAAGAGATACTAAAGGAAGTCCTTTGAACAGAGAACCAATAGCAAACAACAACCAAGTATTAATACACAAGATGACATAACCCAGAAGCCAACACACCTATGGAAGTATCCAAAGTAAAAAAGCTTACACAATTGTAAACAGGGAACCAGAGAAATCAATTGGTAAATGAGGAGCTCTGGTAGCATAGTGGCTATGGCACTTGACTGCTAACCAGAAGGCTGGCAGTTCAAATCCACCAGCCACTCCTTGGAAGGAAGATGGGGCAATCTACTTCCGTAGTGATACTGCCTCAGAAACCCAAGGAAGGGTTGCTATGAGTCGGGTCCCACTCGATGGCAAACAACAACAACAACAACATAAACCAAAAAGAGGGGAAAAATAGTATAGTTACAGACGTTCTAAATGGTGAGGAAGTTGAGAGAGTTGCAAGATAGAATGAACTGTTCTAAACTTGGAGAGAAAATTGTAAATCACAGGGTAACCTCAAAGAAAAATGATAAACCTTCACATCACAATAAAAAAGAAGACAAGCACAAATATTTAGCTAGTACTAAAACAATAGCAACAAATGAAATGATAACACAATTCATAAACATAACAAGCCCAGCACAGAAAATTATATGGAACAAAGAAACCAGGAACACCATGAAAAACCACATAACAAAATGACAGCAACAAATTCATACTTATTAATAATTACAGTGAATGTCAATGGATTAAATGCACCACTCAAGAGATGGAGAGTTGCAGATTGGATAAGAAAACATAACCCATCAATATGCTGTCTACAAGAGACACACCTTAGACACAAACACAAAACCAGACTAAAAATCAAAGGTTGGAAAAAGATATAGCAAGCAAATGGCAACTGTAAAAGAGCAGGAGTGGCAATTCTGATCAAATTGACTTTAAGACAAAAACCACCATAAGAGACGAGGAAAGGCATTATATAATCATTAAAGGATCAATTGATCAAGAAGATATAACCATAATAAACATCTGTGGACCCAATGAAAAAGCCCCAAAATACAGAAATCAAGTTTTAAAAGAATTGAAAGGCAAATAGATGACTCCACAGTCATAGTAGGAAACTTCAATACACCACTCTAAATGAAAGATAGAACAACTGGACAGAAACTCAACAAAGATGCAAAAGAGCTAAACAATATAGTCCTAAGGTGTGCCTGAAACAAGCCATGATATTTCCAATTGCCTTGTATGCGTTGTGAGAGCTGGACAATGAATAAGGAAGACTGAAGAAGAGTTGATGCTTTTGAGTTGTGGTGCTGGCAAAGAATGCTGAAAGTACCATGGACT
>NW_006921724.1:8591082-8592045 GCF_000298275.1 Orycteropus afer afer | reverse complement strand
TGGGCAACATCACAAGACAACCAACTGAAATAAAAAGGATAATATCAGGATACTATGAAGAACTGTAGTCCAACAAATTTGAAAATCTGGAGGAAATGGACAGATTTCTAAAAACAAACGACTTACCAAAAATAACACAGACTGATGTGGAAAAGTTGCACAGATTCATAACAAAAGAAGAAATTGAATAGGTCATAAAAAAAAAAAAATTAACAACAAAAAAGTCCTGGCCCAGACAATTTCACTGGAGAATTCTACCAAAAATTCAGAGAAGAACTGACACCAATCCTACTCAAACTATTCCAAAACATAGAAAAGAATGGAATCCTCCCAAATTTATTCTATGAACCAAGGATAACCTTGATACTAAAACCAGGCAAAGATATCACTCAAAAGGAAAACTACAGACCAATATCTCTCATGAATATAGATGCAAAAATCTTCAACAAAATGCGAGCTAATATACTCCAACAACATATCAAAAAAATCATTAATTATGACCAAGTGGGGTTCATATCAGGTATGCAGGGATGGTTCAACATTAGAAAAACAATAAATGTTATCCACCACAAAAATGAAATGAAAGAACCACATGATTGCATCAATCGATTGAGAAAAGACATTTGATAAAATCCAACACCCATTCCTGATCAAAATTCTCAGCAAAATAGGAATAGAAGGAACATTCCTCAAAATAATAAGCACATATGCAAAAGCAACAGCCAACATTATTCTCAACGGTGAGAGACTGAAACCATTCCCCTTGCAAACAAGAACCAGACAAGGATGCCTACTATCACCACATCTATTCAACATTGTATTGGAAGTCCTAGCGAGGGCAATAAGGCAAGAAAGGGAAATCAAAGGCATCCAAATTGGTAAGGGGGAAGTAAAACTATCCCTATTTGCTGATGATATGATCCTATATATATAAAACCCAGGAGACTCTGTAAAAAATCTATT
>NW_006921724.1:8586946-8590157 GCF_000298275.1 Orycteropus afer afer | reverse complement strand
TAAAAGACTACTTCAAGAAACCATAAGACATCTATATAAATGGAAGAACATACCATGCTCATGGATAGGAAGAATAAACATTGTGAAAAAGTTAATTCTATGCAAAGCCATTTATACATTCAATGCAATCCCAATCCAGATCCTGTCAACATTATTTAAGGATATGGGAAAACCAATCACTAACTTTATATAGAAAGGAAAGAGACCTCTGTTAAGCAAAGCATTACTGAAGAAGAAGAACAAAGTGGGAGCTCTCACACTCCGAGATCTTAAAACCTGCTACACAGCCACAGAAGTCAAAACTGTCTGGTATTGGTACAACGACAGAAACATAGACCAATGGAATAGAATTGAGAACCCAGAAATAGATCCATCGACCTATGGTAAGCTGATCTTTGACAAGGGGCCAACGTCCATTCAATGGGGAAGAGATTGCCTGTTTAACAAATGGTGTTGGCAAAACTGGTTATTCACTTGCAGAAAAATGAGGCAAGATCTGTACCTCATACCATAAGCAAAAAGGAACTCCAGTTGGATCAAAGACTTAAATGGGAAACCTACAATTATAAAGTTCCTCAAGGAAAAACTAGGGGCAAATTTAGGGGCCCTAATATATGGCATAAATAGACTGTCAGGCATAACTTAAAATGCACAAACAGCAGAAGAGAAACTAGATGAATGGGACCTTCTAAAAATTAAGTTTTTATGTGCTTCCAAAGACTTCTCCAAAAGAGTCAAAAGAGAACATACAGATTGGGAAAAAATATACGGCAATGACATATCTGACAAGGGACTCATCTCTAGAATTTATAGAAAACTCTAACACTGCAACAACAAAAAGACAAATAATCCAATTGAAAAATAGGCAAAAGACATAAATAGACACTTCACCAAAGAGGATATTCAGGTGGCCAATAAACATGAAGAAATGCTTGTGATTATTGGCCATTAGGGATATACAAATCAAAACAACAATGAGATACCATCTTGCCCCACCACTAGTAGCAAAGTTCAACAAGACAGAAAATAACAAATGCTGGCGAGGATGCAGAGAGATTGGAACTCACACACTGCTGTTGGGACTGTAAAATGACACAACTATTGTGGAAGGCAGTATGGCAATTCCTTAAAAAGTCGGAATTAGTTTCGTTTCTAATTTGACCCAGCCATTCCATTACTAGGTAAATATCCTAAAGAAGTGAGAGCCAGGACAAGAGCAGATATATGCACACCATGTTCATTGCAGCACTATTTATAATAGCCAAAAGATGGAAACAACCTAGGTGCCCATCAGCAGAAGAATGGGTAACCAAACCACATACACACAATGGAATACTATGCAACCCTAAAAAATTATGTAGAATCTGCAAAACACCACGTAATGTGGATGAACTTGGAGGACATTATGCTGAATGAAATAATTCAATCATAGATGGACAAGTATTGTATTAGTCCATGCCAAAGAAGCAAGGGGCTACATCTTTTGACCTCCCCTAACCCCACAAGGGGAGCTCTGGTAGCATAGTGGCTAAGACACTTGCCTACTAACCAGACGGCTGGCGGTTCAAACCCACCAGCCACTCCTCGGAAGGAAGGTTGGGCAATCCTACTTCCGTAGTGATACTGCCTCGGAAACCCAAGGAGGGGTCGCTATGAGTCGGGTTTGACTCGACGGCACATAACAACAACAACAACAACCCCACAAGAGGAATACAGAGTGACCATCGGTAGCCCAAGGCCTATCCCTGCAAGGCCAGACATGCCACCTCCCACCAGCACTTTCACCAACCCCTGACACCAACCATTCCTCCCGCAGCACCCACCACCTCTCTGCTGGGTTCAATAATTTGCTGCAGTGGCCCACACAGAACTCACAGATTATAGGGTTTATTAGGGAAGAAACAGGCTACAACTCAAGTTCTGAAATGCACTCTGTCTCTTGCAACCCGCTGTCTCTCAGTTGACAGTTTCTCTCAGCAGTGTGTATCTCTCGAAGTCTCTCTCTCAGAAATGCGTGTCTCTTGTGTCTCTCTCTCAGCAATACATCTGTCTTGGATCTCTCACTGCCAGTGAGAGATTCCTTCTGCCTCTAGGAGGGCTCCTTTTGAGCCTGGCAGAGTTGCCAAACTAACCAAGCTCAACATCAGTATTCTATACACCTGAGAGAGAGCAAACTTCCCAGAAAATTATTTGTGCTGCTCCCAACAGAAATACCCCAAGTGGATAACTTTAGCAGTCAGGAGCTACTCAGTTGCTCACAGCAGATTCCACCACAGAGTTTATAAAGACTTATGGCTAGAAAAGCCAAACTATGTAATTTACTATACCACAGTCCATTACTGTAAAAAGTCAAGGAAAGGTTTACATATGGAAGGAAATTTTCTTGTTGGCTCTATCAGGGGTGGGAGGGGTAGGTAGAGACAAGTATTGATTTGGGTAAAAAGAAGGGCATTGCACCAAATGTGAGTAATCAACATGATGGCAATGAGGAAGAGAAAGACATAGAGAAGTACATGGGAGGTACAGAAAACAAAGATGAACCACTTTGCACATCCAGTACCACATTGTCAGTGAAGGCCAACATTGATATATGGGTGGATAGATGGGTGGACAGGCTGCACTATTAGGTATGCAGGGAGGAATGTGCCCAAGACCATGTATAGAGTTGGTAGACAATGTTTCTACAACTGTATTTGTATGTTCTGTAAGAATCCTAAGGTATGACAAGGGACAAGGTTGTAATCACTCCTTGGCCACAGCCAGCTACCCAGAGGGAGCAAGTAGTTGGACCTGTGGGCTCAGGACTGCAGTCACAGGGAACATTAAGCTCAATTGGCATAACATACTACACAAAACACTCTTCCACATCCTACTTTGGCGAGTTGTCACTGGGATTTTAAAAGCTTGCAAGCAGCCATCTAGATGCAATGATAGGTCTCTCCTTGTTCAGAGCAAAGAATCATAATGAAAACCAAAGACAATGGAAACAATTAGTCCAAGCCACTGATACACCATGTGATCCTCAGCTTATAAGACTGTGAGACCAGAAGAACTAGATGGTGCCTGGCTACCATTGTCAACCACTCAGAGGGGGATCTATGTAGGGGATCTTGGATAGAATAGGAGGTGGTTGTTGTTATGTGCCGTCGAGTTGGCCCTGACTCATAGCGACCCCTCCTTGGGTTTCCGAGGCAGTATCACTACGGAAGTA
>NW_006921724.1:8580046-8586451 GCF_000298275.1 Orycteropus afer afer | reverse complement strand
TGGGAAATTGCAGTCAATGTCATGAGACAAAGTGTATGTGAGCTGCTGTATGGAAAGTGAATTTACTCTGTAAACTTTCACCCAAATCACAATAAAAATGTTTAAAAAGAAATTAAAGAAAATCTACCTTACTTTGGGCTTAGTATTGACATTTTCAATACAATAGCAAATGCACAGTCCTTAAAAGAAAAAATAGATGATTTGAACATCATTAAATTTAAAAACTTCTGCTCTTTAAAAAGACACTCTTAAGGGAATAAAAGGAGAAGACATACCCAAGGAGAAAATATTTGCAAAACACTTATCTACTGTCTTTGTTATCTAGTGCTGCTATAACAGAAATACCACAAGTGGGTGGCTTTACCAAACAGAAATTTATTCTCTCACAGTTAGGATAGTAGAAGTTAAAATTCTGGGTATGGCTCTAGGAGAAGGGTTTCTCCTGTCCACTCTGGGGAAAAGCCTTGTGTCTTTACAGCTTCTATTCCTTGGTTCCCTGGCATTCTTCATATTGTATGGCATCTATCTTCTCCCATCTCTGCTTGCTTCTTCTGTGCCAGATCCAAAAGTGATTGGGTCAAAGTACACCCTACCCTGCACTAATACTGCTTCATTAACATAACAAAAACATTCCTAAGTGGTATCATAATCACAGATATTTGTTGTTTCTGTTAGGTGTGGGCGAGTCAACTCATAGCAACCCTATGTACAACAGAATGAAACACTACCCAGTCTTAACCCATTGTTGGGAACAGCTATGGCAGGCCCTTAAGCCCGCTCTTGCTGCCACTGTGTCAACCTTTCTTGTTGAGGTTCTTTATCTTTTTTGCCGATATTTTTAGAGGACACAATTCAAATTATAACAACTGTCAAAAGATTTAAATGCAAAATATACAAAGAACTCTTTAAACTATACAATTAGAAAAGAAACAACCTAGTAAAAAATAGGCAAAAGATCTGAACAGACATTCTACATAGAAGATACACAGATGGCAAATAAACATATGAAAATATACTAAATATCATTGTCATTAGAGAATTGCAAATTAAGACAACAATGAGAAACCACTACACATCTATTGTTGTTGTTATTTGCCATCGAGTTGACCCCGACTCATAGCGACCCCTCCTTGGGTTTCCGAGGCAGTATCACTATGGAAGTAGGAATGCCCAACCTTCCTTCCGAGGAGTTGCTGGTGGGATTGAACCACCAGCCTTCTGGTTAGCAGTCAAGTGCCTTAGGCACTATGCTACCAGAGCTCCTACACATCTATTAGAATGACTAAAATCCAAAACCTGAAACTGATAATAACAATTTTTGGCAAAGACGAAGAGCAACAGGAACTCTCATTTATTGAAGAAGGGAATGCAAAATCATACAGCCACTTTGCATAGTTAGCAATTGCTTACAAAGGTAAACATAGTCTTACCATACAATCCCCAAATTATGTGCAAGCTTTTTTTTTTTTTTTTTGACTTTGTTTGTGTTCACCAAAAATAGAAGCAACGAAGATATCTTTCAATAGGTAATGGATAATCAAAGTGTTGTACAAATGGAAACTTATTCAATGATAAAAAGGAATAAGCTATCAAGCCACTCAAAGATATGAGTGAATCTTAATTGCATATTGCCAAGTTAAGAAGCCAGTCTGGAAAGGATATATACTGTATGATTCTAATTACATGACATTGTAAAATAGCAAAATTAAAGAGAATGAAAAAGATCGGGAATTGATAGGGACTTGAGGGAGGGGAGGAGAAGGTGAGATAGGGGAAGAAGCAGGATTTTTTAGGGAGATGAAACTACTTTAAATGGTACTTTAGTTAGATAATAGGAGCTCTGGTGGTATAATGATTATGGCACATGGCTGTTAACAAAATGGTTGGAGGTTTGAACCTATCAGCCACTCTACAGAAGAAAGATGAGGCAATCTGTTTCAGTAAAGATTTACAGCCTTTGAAACCCAATGGGGATCCTCATGAGTTAGAATTGACTCATGATAGTGAGTTTGAGTTTTTGTAATTAGGTAAGGGAGCTCTGGCAGCACTGTGTCTAAGGTATTGGGCTGCTAACCAAAAGGTAGGTGGTTCGAACCCACCAGCCACTCCATGGGAGGAAAATGAGGCAATCTACTTCTGCAAAGATTTACAGCCATGCAAACCTGATGGAGATCATTATGAGTCAGAGTTGACTTGATGGTAGTGGATTTGGTTTGGTTTGGTAATTTGATACATGAGACTATGCATTTGTCAAAAGCCAGAAAACTATACTGTACCAAGAGTTAACTTTAATGTATGCAAATTTTAAATAAATCATTTAGAAGTTTGGGGGAATCCCAGGATAGAGTACAGAATATAAAAAAGAATCTGTGTTATAAATGTATGAAACATCCCCCAATGAAAGAAGTATAGAAAAAAAGTTGCTGCTCTAATAACTTGAGGAATTATATATAAACACTGTGCTTTGGCCAGACTCCATCTCACCTGCTTTGGTCATGTTGTAAGAAGGGACAATTCCCTGGAGAAGGATATCATACTTGGTAAAGTGGAGGGTCAATGAAGAAGGGGAAGGCCCTCAACAAGATGGACTGACACAGTTGCCACAAGATGGTCTCAGGTATAGCAAGGATCATGGGCCTGACACAAGACCAGACAGTGTTTTGTTCTGCTATACATAGGGTCACTATGAGTTGGAGACAACTTGACAGGACCTAACAACAAGAACTGTACTTTATTTGATGAAGTCACTTCCCACGGGGATACAGGTTAACAGTTCTCAAACTAGTATACAGGTGTACTGAAATTGAAAAATTAAATAAATGGATGAATGGTAAAAGCCAGATTATTGAAGTGAGAAATCACAGATAAGTAAGTACTGAATGATCCATGTGGTTAGAGTTGGAGACATCATACAAATTCACACTTCATTTAATATAGTTATAGATGGTTACATTGTTGTTGTTGTTGTTTGCCGTCGAGTCGGCCCCGACTCATAGCGACCCCTCCTTGGGTTTCCGAGGTAGTATCACTACGGAAGTAGGATTGCCCAACCTTCCTTCCGAGGAGTGGCTGGTGGGTTTGAACCGCCAGCCTTCTGGTGAGCAGGCAAGTGCCTTAGGCACTATGCTACCAGAGCTCCTAGATGGTTACATATAGAAATATTAATAGACATGTGCATATACATGAGTGAGTATACAAACATATTTTCTTGCTCTGTTAGCTGAATAGACCAAGAAGAAATAACAAGCCAGTAGAATGAGCACACATGGTGCCCAAATCTTGATTTCTAATACTATTCTGTAGCAAAAAGAACCACTGGTTCCCAGAGCCTTGGCAATTTAGTGCTCCTATAACAGAAATACCACAAATAGATAGGTTTAACAAACAGAAATGTATGATTTCACAGTTTAAGAGGCTAGAATTGCTGGCTCTAGGTGAAGGCTTTCTCTCTCTGTTGGCTCTGGACGAGGTTCCTTGTCTCTGAGTCTCTGCTTCTGGGCAATCTTCATGTGCCATGGCATCTCTCTTCCCACATCTCTGCTTCTTTCACTTGCTCATTTAATCTCTTTTATATCTCAAAAGATATTGACTCAAAACATACTGTACACTAATCCTCATGTCATTAACATAACATAGACAACCCATCCCCAAATGGTATTATAATCACAGGCATTAAAAAAAAAAACAAAAAAAAACTGCCTTTGAGTCAGTTCTGACTCATAGTGACCTCCATTGGGTTTCTGAGGCTGTAAATCTTTATGAAAGTAGATTAGTCAATCTTCCATCTGTGAAGTGGCTGGTGGGTTTGAACCTCCAACCTACTGGTTAGCGTCAAATGCTTCAGGCACTAGGTTAGGATTTACAACATAATTTTGGGAGACAAAATTTAATCCATAACACTTGGAGAAAGGGCTGGTTCTAGAACTGGAGCAGGAAATATGTAAAATAAGCCTGGAGCATCATATAGTGCTAGAAAATAAACGCGTCTAAAATACATAGATGCACAGAGACACACACACGGAGGATGGGGGGTATACAACTATCATCAAAGCTGGGACAATCTGAGCATCAAAATCAACAAACTGGTATTCGATTATAATCGAAAACTCAAAGAAATATCAGGAGTCCATACTATATAAAAAGGAGCCCTGGTGGGGATGTGGGTAAGGTGTTTGGTTGTTAATCAGAAGGTCAGCAGTTCAAACCCACCAGCTGCTTCACAGGAAGAAGATAAGACAATTTATGCCTAAGACACTTGACTGCTAACCAGAAAGCTGGCAGTCCAAACCCACCAGGCACTCCTCGGAAGGAAGGTTGGTCAATCTACTTCCATAGTGATACTGCCTCGGAAACCCAAGGAGGTGTCACTGTGAGTCAGATCTGACTCGACGGTACATAACAACAAAACAGATTTATAACCTGAGAACCCAATGAGGGTTGCTATGAGTCAGGATCTATTCAATGGCAGTGGGTACACTATATATATATATATATAAAAAACATTCAATAAATAAATGGGGGAGAAGAGAAAAATTTCCCATGCAGAAGAATTCCAAATAAATCAATAATTTGTATAAATCCTTATCCTCAAGTAGGTAGAACATTAACTCTACACTCCTTAAGTGTGGGCTTTGATTAATGAATAAATCCATAATAGTGCAATATTGAAAAGGGGAAAGAGTTTAACTTTACAGTGAAGAAACCTGACAAACACTACCTAAGTCAAGTGGCTAAGGTGAACATCAGTGATAAATATTACTGATAGTAATGTACCCTGGATATGAAATGTTACATTCATGATCTTCCTCAAAACCTACAACCCCAGTCTAAGCATGACAAGAACATCAGATAAATCTAAGTTCAGGGACATGCTACAAAATGCCTGAGCTTGTTGTTGTTATGTGTCATCAAGTTGGACTCGAGTCACAGTGACCCCTCCTTGGTTTTCCGAGGCGGTATCACTATGGAAGTAGATTGCCCATCCTTCCTTCCAAGGAGTGGCTGGTGGGTTTGAACCACCAGCCTTCTAGTTAGCAGCCAAGTGCCTTATGCACTACACTACCAGAGGTCCTAATGCCTAAGCTGTACTCCTCAGTCAAGGTATCAAAAACAAAGAAAGTCTGAAAAACTGCCACAACCTCAAGAGCCTCAAAAGACATGATGACTAAATGTATTGTGATGTCTTGGATGGGATTCTGGGGTCAGAATAAGGGCATTACATAAAAATCAAGGAAGTCTGAATAAAGTATGGACATGAGTTAATAATATTGTATCCATATGGTTCATTAACTGTAACAAATACGTCTTACTAATTTAAGATTTAATAGGGGAAACTCAGTGTGAGGTATACAGTAGTTCTCCATACTGTCTTCACACTATTTCTATAAATCTAAAACTGCTCTAAAAATGAAATTAATAAAAAAAAATCCAGAATATAATTATTTCTGCTATTTTCATCACTACTGTCTCTATTCAAACCCCATTTACTTCTCACCTGAGCCAGAGTTTATACCTGTGACTGGTCTCCCTGCTTCCTGCCCTACTACCCTCAACTCAGTTCTCCATAGTACATCTGGGGGTTTTGATTTTTAATGTAAATAAATCAAAGGCTTCCCAAACCCCAAAGTGCTAAGAATAAAATCCAGAATCCTTCCCAGGACCTCTTTGTTCCCAGTCAATCTGGACTCCAGCTAACTCTTTGACTGCATCCCACACTCTTTGACTGCATCCCACACTCTTTGCACCTTGTACCCCGAGCACAGCTACACTAGCCGTCTCTGATGTCCTCATACCAAGTCCATGCCCACACAAGAGTCTACTTCCCTGGGTCAGAATCACTCGCTTTTCCCCCAGGCTACCAGATATTTGCCTCACTGCATTGAGGTTTCTGTTGAGATGTCATCTATTCAGAGAACATTCATGGTGACTCTAACATGACCTCAACTCAGCTTCCACATGCATACATATACAAATGCATCACTCTCCAACTCCCAATATACCTCTATTTTTCTTCAAAGTGCTTGAACCTCCCATTACTGGTGTACATATGTCCACACACAAACATACCTCTGTGTGTGTGTGTGTGTGTGTGTGTGTCTATGAAAACTGCCTTCTCTATCAGAATGAACTACTAGAGTGTAAAACCCATTAGGTCAAGCACTTTGTACTGAATACCCATTACAATAGTAAAATAATCCTACCTTCCAGAAAAAAATTCTGTAAATAAATTCTTAGCATTCATTAAACAACATGTAGTAAAACAGGCAAAAGGAGTCTGATGGCACAGTGATTAAATGCTTAGCTGCTAACCAAAAGTTTGCCAGTTGAAACCCACCAGCTTCTCTATGGGAAGAAAGATGAGGCAGCCTTCTTGCTTAAATAATTACAGCCTTGGAAACCCTATGT
>NW_006921724.1:8579367-8579926 GCF_000298275.1 Orycteropus afer afer | reverse complement strand
TCAGTGGCCAATTTTTTTCAGAAGTGGATGACCCCATCCTTTTTCCCAGTTTGTCTTAGTTAGGAAGCTCTGCTGAAACCTGTCCACCATTTGTGGTCCTGATGATATTTGAAATATTGGTGGCATATTCTTCAGCCTCACTGCAACCACAAGTCACCACAGTATGACAAACTGACAGATGAGTGGTGGAATACAGAGTGACTGTACAAAAAGAATTAGTTGATGTCCAACAATTTCAGGAGGTATCATATGGTCAAGAACCAATGGTATTGAAGGAAGTAGTCTAAGCTGCGCTGAAGGAATTGGTGAAAAACAAGGCTCCAGGAACTGACAGAATACCCAGTGAGATGTTCAACAAATGAATGCAGCACTAGAGGTGCTTAATTGTTTATGCCAAGAAATTTGTAAGACAGCTACCTGGCCAACTAACTGGAAGTGATCAATATTTGTGCCCATTCAAAAGTAAGGTGATCAAACAGAATGTAGAAATTATCAAACAGTATCATTAATATCATACACAAGCAAAATTTTGCTGAAGATAACTCAAAAATGGTTGTGG
>NW_006921724.1:8560919-8577057 GCF_000298275.1 Orycteropus afer afer | reverse complement strand
GTAGGGTGGAGGGTCAACGAAAGAGGGGGAGGCCTTCAACGAGGTGGATTGACACAGTGGCTGTGATGATGGGCTCAAGTATAGCAGGGATCGTGGAGCTGGGACGGGATCAGGCAGTGTTTGGTTCTGCTGTGCATGGGGTCGCTATGAGTCGGAAACGACCCTACGGCACCTAACAACAACAACAACAAATTCTGAGAGAATAAATTTCCCTTTGTTAAAGCCACTCAGTTGTGGTGTTTCTGTTACAGCAGGCCTAGGAGAGTAAGACAAATATTAACAACTGGAGGCGTAGTGCCTGAGGCATTTGACTGCTAACCAGAAGGCTGGTGGTTCAAACCGACCAGCCATTCCTCGGAAGGAAGGTTGGGCAATCTACTTCCGTTGTGATACCCCCATGGAAACCCAACGAGGGGTCACTATGAGTCAGATCCGACTCTACAGCAGTGAGTTTCTAATAAAAAATTGTTTTCTTTTATTCACTCAACTCTTCACCATGATGCATCTATGTAAAATAACACCAACATGAGAAGAAAGGAAATGTTTTTATTTAATTTGTGTGCACCATAGGAAGCCTGTATTTTCTGTTTGCTGATGAGGACTGATGATGAAAAAAAACAGAGTATCATCATACCCTTGTTTGTTTTCTGTAGGAAAGCAAAAATTATAGGATTTTCCAACTTTATCTCTCTTCAGAGGGAAATTAGTTACTTCAAGGGTATTTGGAAAAGCTCAAGCTGGAATCTTCTGTTATGTGCATACATCTCATGCTGTGTTCCATAATTCGGGATAATTCTTTTATGATTCATTTGCAAACACATATTTTTTTGCTACATAAAATGCCCAAGGGAACATAGTACATGAATATTTAGGAAATGTTGCCTGAATATATGGTATATAACAAGTGGGTAGGAGATACTTTGACCTCAAGGATACCCTAGAGACAAGGACGAGGTGGAGTACTTAAGTTTTTCCTAAAAAAAAAATGAAGGCTTTTTTTTTTTTAAATAAGTCAACTCTTGTCTATTGCCGTGCATTGCTGTTTTCTCCATTGTGGCACTCTGCTCTACCTGTTGCTGCAAGCCCACTAGCTGGCCACACTTCATATGTCTGCTTTGGGATGTGAAGAAGAAGTCTGGATTTATTTGCACAGCCAGTCCCTTCTTGACTGATGGATTGTTGCGTTCTCGGCAGTATTGCAGCATCCAAAAGGTCATGCATGTTGAAAACAAAGTTCAAAAAGCAAAACAAAACAAAAAAACCTCATCCATTGACATCCATTTGATTCTTATAAGGTAGAGTAGAACTGCCAACTGCCCCATGTTTCCAAGGTTGTAATCTTTACTGAAGCAGATTACTTCATCTTTCTCCCATGGATTAGCTGGTGGGTTAAAACAAATGACCTCTCCATAGTAGTGGAGCACTAAACCACTGCACAACAAGCAATTTTAGGTCTCCAAATTATGAATTGTTAAAATTATGGAAAGACAATTCCCTAATAATCACATGATCACATGGAGACCCTATCCCAATGAGACAGTTCATGAGTCAACTCTTTCACGGGTTTCTTGGCTTCATCTTTATTTATACTTTAGAAAACCCTTTCCTTCAATCTATCACTTTTGGTGTTTTCCTTAGATATAAGGTAATTATATTACATTGTACTTGAATACATTATGGAAGGTAATCTGCTCTACCCAATGGTAAATAATCTAACTCCATGACAGCACTAGACTACTGTTTGGTCAAACAATTGAGAACCATAGTACAACTGGACGAAGAAACAACATCACAATAAATGGAGAAGAAATTGAAGTTATCAGGGATTTCATTTTACTTGGAGCCACAATTAATGTTCATGGAAGCAGCAGTCAAGAAATCATATGATGTATTACACTTGGCAAATTTGCTGCAAAAGACCTCTTTAAAGTAGTAAAGAGTAAATATCACACTGAAGACTAAGATGGCCTGACCCCAGCTGTGCTATTTTCAACCACCTCATATGCATGTGAAAGGTGGACGATGAATTAGGAAGATGGAAGAAGAATTCAAGCATTTGAATTATGGTGTTGGCAAAGAATACTGAAAGTGCCATGGACTGCCAGAAGAACAAACAAATCTGTCCTAGAAAAAGTGTAGCCAGAGTGCTCTTTAGAAGCAAGAATGGCTCATGTACTTTGGTTATGTTGTCAGAGGGACCATTCTCTGGAGGAGGATATCATTGTTGGTAAAGTAGAGGGTCAGTGAAAAAGGGGAAGACCCTCAACAACATGGATTGACACAGTGGCTGTAATGATGCACTCAAGCATAGCAGATATTGTGACATGATGCAGGACTGGGCAGTGTTTTGTTCTATTGTACATAGGGTCACTATGAGTTGGAGCCAACTCGACAGCACCTAAAAACAACAACCAAACTATTGAGTGGATTCCAAGTCAGAGTGACCGCTTTGGGTTTCCAAGGTAGTAAATCTTTATGGAAGTAGATTGCCCTATCTTCCTTCTGCAGAGTGGCTGGTGGGTTTGTACCACCATCTATGCACTAGAACTCCTTTAACAACAACAAGCCAAGGCAAATCAACATACGAAATTAACCACTTAAAAGCAGTAGACAACATCCTCTACAGTTTTATATGTTGCAAGCCACTTTGCCACACATAATCTCATTTAGTCCTTGTAATATAATTTTATTGGTGAAGAAATTGTGATTTAGGTTTAATTGCTAGAAAGTGGTGGTCTTGGAGTTCAAAATATATTATTGTGACTCTAGAACCAGTGATCCTTGTTTACTTCATATCTTCCCAGAACTTTTCTGCTCTTAGAAAATCTGCTGCAAAAGATCTCTTAAAACTTGTTAAAAAGCAAAGATGTCACTTTGAAGAATAAGGTGTGCCTGACCCAAGCCAATAGCCTCATATGCATATGAGAACTGGACAATGAATAAGGAAAACTGAAGAAGAATTGATGCCTTTGAATTGTGATATTGTCAAAGAATATTGAATATACCATGGACTGCCAGAAGAACAAAAAAATCTGTCTTGGATAAAGTGCAACTGGAACGTTCCTTAAAAGTGAAAATGGCCAGACTTCATATCACTTACTTTGGTCATGTCAACTGCAGGAACCATTTGCTGGAGAAGGATATCATGCTTGGTAGAGAGTCAGCAAAAAGGGGGAAGATCCTCAACGAGATGGACTGACACAATTGCTGCAACGATGGGATGAAGCATAGCAACAATTGTGAAGAAGACACCGGACAGCAGTGTTTTTTCATTCTGTTGTACAAAGGGTCATTAAGAGTCAGAAATGACTTGATGACACCTAAAACAACAAAGCTTTTATTTAGAGCAGCAAAGAGGTAACTTCTTTCTTTTACTCTGTCTGGTCATTCTGAGGTGGAAACCAGTTACAGTTTCAAGCTTATCTCCTCCACAATGTTGGCAAATTAGGTAGAAACCCTAATTTCTAAAGTACTGATGCTGGTCTAATTTATGACTTTTGGATTATGTCTGACTTGCCTTATGCTTTGGATTGTTCTTTCTATTATTTTAATATTGATATGTTTCAGTCTGAATGTTTTCAATTTACCCATTTTTTAGGTAATTCTGTCTTCTACTACATCTAGTCTTCTGTTAAGCCTGCTCAATGGGTTCTTCATTTCAGATACTATTTTTCAGTTCCAGAATGTCCACTTGATCCTAGTTTATAGTTTTCATTCTCTCTCTTCATTCCTTTATCCATTTTATTAACCTTTTTCTTTATATTATATTATAGTTATTTTTAAAGGGCTTGTCTGCTAAGTACAATATCTGGATCTTCTGCAAGTATATATATATGTATTCCCTGTTTTTAAAATACATTTTTGTTTTAAAATAGCTTAAGATTTACAGAAAAGTCATAAATATATTTCTTACTTGTCCAATTTTCCTACCTCTTTGCATATTCAATTTTTTTAAAAATTATAGTGTAGACATTACATATAAGGAATCCTAAATGCTCTAGATATTATCTTCCATCAGTTGAGGGTTCTCATTTCCTCTTATGGGCATATTGGATGGGGAGCTGATCATCTCAAACCAGTTAAGACTTTTATGGGTTGTGGTTGGATTGCAATTTTGGTAAAATTCCTTCACATCTGGTAAATCCATATCTCTTGGGTAGAGTCCTCCCAGGTATCTGCTTTAACACCTTAGCTGGGAAGATTCTGCCCTTCAGAGATTTTCAGTTTAGCTTTTTAGCCTTCCAACTTATACAAGTTCAAAATCTGGCAAATGTCTTCAGGAAAACCATGCATGTGCTTCTGACAATTTCAATCATGCATTTTTTGAACCTTCTTGTGAAATGTTGGCCACCCTCTGGTGATACAAATATTTAAGTGCTCAGCTACTAAGCAAAAGCTGGTGGTTTGAACCTATCCAGAGGGATCTTGGAAGGAGGACCTGGTGATCTGCTTCCGAAAGGTCATAGCCACAAAAAATCTATGGAATAGTTCTACTCTGCACACATAGGGTTAGCACAAATTGGATCAACTCAATGACAACTGGTGTGTGTGTGTGTGTGTGTGTGTGTGTGTGGGTAAGAGAATGAGTGAGTGAGAGCCAGAGTGAGAGAAAACATCAAAACTCACTGCTCTCGAGTTGTTTCTAACTCATAGTGATCCCTCCTTGGGTTTCCAAGGTTGTATCTCTACGGAAGAATATTTCCCAGTCTTCCTTCCAAGGAGTGGCTGGTGGGTTTGAACCTCCAGCTTTCTGGTTAGCAGCCAAATGCCTTAGGCAATATGCAACCAGAGGTCCTGAGAGAGAGAGAAAGAGAAAGAGAGATTATCTTCTAAGGGAGACTTGGGATATTTAACTCTGTTTTTATATCCAACCCTCTCATCAGATGGGACTCTCCCCAGACTTTTGATTGAAAAGTCTGTTTCTCAGCTCTGAATGTTTTGTCTTCAATGTTTTTGAGCTTATCTTTTTTGCTTCTCCTCTCATACAGGTCAGAATATGGCTAACAACTTGATAAAAGGCCACGTTTATGCTTGTTTCAGCCTTCTCCCTCTAATAGGACTTCCTCTTTTAAACTCTGGGAGGCTGCAGGAAGTTTCCCTTTGTGTTGTACCTCAGTTCTCCAGTTTCTGCACTATTGCAGAACTCACAAATATCTCATGAAGAGACATGCCAGCTTCTAGTCCATCATTTCACATATAAGTGACTTCTAAAAGCCTTATTGATAATGTTCCTCAATTTCAGCCAAGGTTAATCCTCAGTCCACAGCCAGAATTGACAAATATGCTGTGTGATCTGTCTATCTGCATTGCACATGCAGACAGGTTGTGCCTCAAACTCCCAGGCAACTATAATACTGCTGGTAATGAGGCACATACATGCATTGCCATCAACCATTCTATGAGTGATTGAGATGGACACATGAAATACTTACACAATGTTGGCAAAGCTAAAACCATTATTACTATTTATAGAAAGCAAACAATAACAACAGATTCCCAAAGGGAAATTTCTTACTCTTTTCCAGTTTACCATGTTCATTCTTATGATGCTGAGCCGCCAGCACACTGTGGTTCAGGTCAGATTCTATCTTCATGTCACCATTGCCAATGGCTACCACCATGCTACCCAGGGAGTCTGTATGGCTCCTGAGGCTTTTACTTTGCCACTGGGCCTCAATGGACTATGCGTCACTCACAGGAAGACCTCTGCACAGAATCTCCTGAGCTTCTTTTGCTTCTGAGCATTTCTAAGTCTCTGCCTGTCACCATGCTACCAGGGCCTGTGTGGCTCCCACCGTGCTGCCCAGGGGGGCAGGCATGTTGCACAAGGTACACTCAGGCTTCAGCCCTGCATGGGCAATTGTTACAGATCTTTACTAGCAGCAAAACTCCTGAGTAGAGGTGCCCACCTCTCTCTCCAAGGACCAGCAAAGCCACTGCTACTGTCTCTTTCCATGAGGTAATCAGCTCACTGCCCCTCTGTCTTCAGTGTTACAGCTCTCTTTTCTGGGTCTAGGATGTTCTTAGTGCAGGGATCCCAGGTGCAAAGGATGAACTGTGTTCCCAACACTTCCTGATGGTAGTTTAGGGGGACCTAAACATCTGTGACCTTGGCCCTTAAATAAGTCTACTAGGATGGAAAAATTGACCAATTCTCTAGCTGGACTGTAGGGGTTCACCCCTATTAGGTGGATTTTCAAGCCACTATTTGCATACTAAATCCCTTGCAAGATTGTGTCCCAGCCAATCATTTTGTAGGAGTTACAAGACCATGGCTAGAAAGGCCATACAAAAGTGATTCATTGCACCACATATACAAAGAGAAAAAAATAGTTAGCAATCATCTCCCCTATCTCCTGTTTATGGGGCTTTAATTGTAGTACTTGGTGCTTCTATAGCTTTCTGACTCTTTACAAAGATCGCCTTTGTAATTTATCCCACTTTTTTTTTTTAATTGTTGCAGTAGTAGGCCTGCCTTGCCCTACTATATCCATCTGAAAACAGATGACATTCATCACTATTTTTTAATAAGGAAAATTAGAATACTTTAAGTTTGACATTTGCCTAAATATACCATTTCCACTAGAAGTTTTTGACAAAGAACTCTGATGGTTAATGTTATGTATCAGCTTGGCTAGGCTATGATTCCTAGTGGTTTGGCAGACGTTGGACTGATTCTTCTTCCATGATGTAATATACTTTAATCACAGACCATTTTGTGATCTGATGTGAGAAGCCAATCAGTTTCCTTTGGGGTATGACTTGCATCTGATATATATGGGTGTTCTGGCAAAGCTCATTATTTATATGATTTGTCATTCTCTCACCTCTAGTTCTTGGCATGGGAGCTAATAACCTGTTAGCTGCAGATTTGGAGATTTGACACCTCCCAAAGCCCTGTGTGCCAATAGCCTGCCAGCTGACCTGCCACTTTTGGGTTCATCAGTCCCTGCAACCATGTAAGTCAGAAGCTTCCAGCTTGATGCCTGACCCATAGATTTGTCAGTCTCCATAAGTGCATGAAACATTTCCTTGAAATAACTCCCTCTTTATATAATTATAAATAAATAAATATAAAAATTCACTGATTTTACTCCTCTAGAAAACAGCCTAAGATTCTGTCTAATCCTCATTTATTGGTTCATCAAATTAGTGGAGTATATGTAATCATCCCTGTATGCTTAGTGTTGGACTGTTGAGTAGAGCAGGAATCCAATATTTGTGCTAAAAACTTTGAAAGGTATAATAAACATACATCTATGGTTCTTATGGGCATTTCAGGGAACACAGAAGAGAAGAATTCAGCATCTATAAAGATCAGCAGAAAACACAATAGAAAAAATTATACAATATTACATGAAGCAGAAGAAAACTAGAAGATCCTGTGGGGTGCTTTAATTAGGGCACAGAAAATTGCAATTTCTTTAGAAACAACACAAAGAACAGGAAACATCCAGTGCAGATTCACAAAGGACTACTTAGAGGTATACCAAAAAAATTATACCGAAAATTGTAAACAGGGGAGAAGAAACTCAGAAATGAAAATAAGTTAGCTTCAAATAAATCTCAAAATATTTCAACTTTATATAATGCCAATTAGGTCAGAGTGCTGCAGAGAAAGCAGAAAACTATTTATTTAATTTCTTAGCATCGTGGGAAAGGATGTGAGTTGTCAAGTATGTGATAAAACGGAAACAAATAGTTTGTATGATTTCAGCTTACTTTAAGAGCAAGGTAGATGGGGAAATTGATGGTACCAGTCTTTGACTAAAAAAGATATCATTGTTCTTTGGTGGCGTAGTGCCTAAGGCATTTGACTGCTAACCAGAAGATTGGCGGTGTCAACCCACTAACCACTCCTCAGAAGGAAGATTGGGCAATCTGGTTCTGTAGTGATACTGCCTTCAGAAACCCAAGGGTAGCAATGGGTTGGATCTGACTCAACGGCAGTGAGTTTGGTTTGGTTTGGTTTTAGGGTTGAAATATTTGCCTGTTTAAATATGAGATGTGTTGTACATTGTTGTTATTAGGTGCTGTTGTTGGCTGCACTCATGGTGACCTTACGTGCAACAGAATGAAATGCTGCCAGATTCTGCATCATCTTCATGATCAGTAGGTGTGATTGAGTGCATTGTTGAAACCACTATGAATTTGAGAGCCTTTCAGCATAGGGGCTTATCTTCCAGGAATATATTGGATAATATTCTGCTGTGATCCATATGGTTTTCATTAGCTAATTTTCAGAAGTAGATTGACAGCTTTTTCTTCCTAGTCTGTCTTAGTCTAGAAGCTCCACTGAAAGCTGTCCAGTATGGGTGGATCTGCTGGTATTTGAAATACTGATTGCATAGATTACAGCATAATAGCAACATGCAAATCACTACAGTTTGGCAAACTGACAAACAGGTGGTAGGTATTACACATATACACGTGCATTTGTGGGTCTGTGTATGTGTGTACCAAAACAAAAGCTGAAGAATTGTGTGTTGCTAGTTTTACACAGATAAAGGCATTATCTTATTTTTATTCTCCAAATACAAACAAGAACAAATGATCTAACGTGTGTGCATTTGTACTTAGGGGTCCCAAAGAGCAGAATACCTGAAATCAATAATCGATAAGCCCAGCCTGTTGCCATGAGTCAATTCCAACTCATCACTTGACTGCTAATATGAAGGCTGGTGGTTTGAACCCACTCTGAAGCTCTGTGGAAGAAAGGCCTGGCAATCTGCTTCCACAAAGATTATTGGCAAGAAAATCACATAAAGCAGTCCAACTGTGTAAGACATATTGTTGTTATGTTGTTAAGTGCCGTTGAGTCATTTCCGACTCATAGGGACCCCATGCACAGCAGAACGAAACACTGCCCGATCCCACGCCAGCCCCACAATCCCTGCTATACTTGAACCCATCATTGCAGCCACCATGTCAATCCATCTCGTTGAAGGCCTCCCCCTCTTTCGTTGACCCTCCACCCTACCAAGCATGACATCCTTCTCCAGGGAATGGTCCCTTCTTACAACATGACCAAAATAGGTGAGACGAAATCTGGCCATTCTCGCTTCCAAGGAGCATTTCGGGTGCACTTCCTCCAGGACAGATCTGTTAGTTCTTTTAGCAGTCCATGGTACTTTCAGCATTCTTCACCACCACCACAACTCAAAAGCAACAACTCTTCTTCAGTCTTCCTTATTCATTGTACAGCTCTCACATGCATATGAGGCAATTGGAAATATCATGGCTTGTGTCAGGCGCACTTTAGTCCTCAAGGAGATATCCTTGCTCCTCAGCACTTGAAACAGTTCCTTCACAGTTGACTTTCCCAATGCTACATGTCGTCTAATGTCCTGACTGCTGCTTCCGTTGGCATCAATTGTAGAACCAAGCAACATGAATTCCTTGACAACCTCAATCTTCTCTCCATTTATTGTGATGCTGCTCATTGGTCCAGTTGTGAGGATTTTTGTTTTCTTTATATTGAGACATAATCCATACTGCAGACTGCATTCTTCAACCTTCATCAGTAGGTGCCTTAAGTCATCCTCACTTTCAGCAAGCAAAGTTGTATCATCTGCATATCTCAGGTTGTTAATGATTCTTCCTCCAATCCTGATACCACGTTTTTCTTCATATAGTCCAGCTTCTCAGATGATTTGCTCAGTATATAGATTGTATAAGTGTGGAGAAAGAATACAACCCTGACGCACTCCCTTCTGATTTTAAATCATGTAGTGTCCCCTTGTTCTGTTCGAACGACAGCCTCCTGGTCAAGGTACAGATTCCTCATGAGTACAATCAAGTGCTCAGGAATTCCCATTCTTCTCAATGTTATCCATAATTTGTCATGATCCACACAATCAAATGCCTTTGCATAGTCAATAAAACACAAGTCAACATCTTTCTGGTATTCTTTGCCTTGAGCCAAGATCCATCTGACAACAGCTATGATATCCCTTGTTCCACGTCCTCTTCTGAATCCAGCTTGAACCTCTGGAAGTTCTCTGTCAATATACTGCTGCAAACATTTCTGAATTATCTTCAGTAAGGTCTTACTTGCATGCGATATTAATGATATTGTTCTATAATTTCCACATTCTGTGAGATCACCTTTCTTTGGAATGGGCACAAATATGGATCTCTTCCAGTCAGTTGGCCAGGTAGCTGTCTTCCAAATCTCTTGGCATAACTCAGTGAGTGCCTCCAATGGGGCATCTGTTTGTTGAAATATCTCAATCGGTATGCCATCAATTCCCGGAGCCTTGTTCTTCTCCAGTTCTTTCATTGCAGCTTTGACTTCTTCCTTCATTACCATTGGTTCTAGATCATATGCCACTTCCTCATATGGATGAAGATCGATCAGTTCTTTTTGGTACAGTGACTCTGTGTATTCCTGCCATCTTCTCTTGATGTTTCCTGCATCATTCAATATTTTGCCCATAGAATCTCTCAATATTGCAACTCAAGGCTTCAATTTTTTCTTCAGTTCTTTCAGTTTGAGAAATGCCAAGCGTGTTCTTCCCTTTTGGTTTTCAGACTCCAGGTCTTTGCACATTTCATTCTAGTAATTGGCTTTGTCTACTCGAGCTGCTCTTTGAAATCTTCTGTTCAGCCCTTTGACCTTTTCATTTCTTCCATTTGCTTTAGGTATTCTCTGCTCAAGGGCAAGGTTCAGAGTCTCTTCTGTCATCCACTTTGATCTTCTCTTCTTTTCTTGTCTTTTTAGTGATCTCTTGCTTTCTTCATGAATAATATTCTTGATATCTTCCCATAATTCATCTGGCTTTTGGTGTAAGACATAGGGTCACTTAAAATCAATAATGTCTGAAAAATTGAAGGCATGTTGGGATGTAATTCTGAAGGGGTAGGGAGAACATGGATTCTGGAGTGAGGCAGACTTGTGTTCAAATCTTGGCTCCACACTTTATAACAGAATAGGCATAGGCATATATGTAGCCTTTTTGACTGTCAGGTCCTCATATGTGGAGTGGAGACAATAACGTCCACTTCTTAGGGTTTTGGTGGTGATTTAATTAAGTGATGTATGATTAATAGCAGTTACAATGCAGGGTACCTTATAGTCATTCCATAAATGAGAGCTCTTTTAAGCACCTAGTGTACAGAGAAGAGAATTGTCAGGGTGCAGTTGGTAGGGACATGACTAGGATGGTGAATTTCCAAGTTGAGGGAGAGAAGATCAGTAGTGGCAGGGGACCAAATGAAAATCACTAGGAGATTAGAGATGTGAGAGAGCAGTTAGTCAATGAAGAAGTCTGGTACTTGTGTTACACAATAACATGTGTTCTAGAAAGATAAGACTATGAGATGTGTAGGACTCAGGTGGGAAGACTATAATAGGCCACGAGAAGGAATTCCCTCTATGTTCTTGGTCTCTATGTCTTTCCTAGGTCCTTCCGAGTTGTAGCTTAGTTATGACCTTCATGCCATGTCATCTTGGTAATTGTGATGTGGTCTCAATAAATCTTGTAATCCAGGGACCCTAGGCTGTGACCAGGGCTATATTGTTACTTGCTGCAAAATTACTGTCAAAAAAATGGTTGCTGTTGAGTTAATTCTGACTCAAGGCAATACCGTGTGTATTAGAGTAGAACTGAGCTCCACAGGGTTCTCTATGGTTGACTTTTCAGAAGTAGATCACTAGGTCTTTCTTCTAAAGAACTACTGAGTGGTCTTGAATAGTCATTTTTCAGTTAGCAGTCAAGTGTGTTAACTGCTTGTGCCAACAAGGAACTCCAAGCTACTGTAGTGTCTAATAAACTAAAGGATTAATATTGAATCCAAATGTACTCTTGAAAAACTCACTATGTGACCCTCTGCAAGCCACTCAACTTCTTAGTTCACATTACCCTTATTTGTGATGAGAGGGCTTTGAGACTCTTTGAAGATTCTTACAAAGCTAACAGCCCATGATTTCTAAGTTGATGAAACACTTAATATTATAGATTGAGTTATGTCCCCTAAAAAGTTGTTGTTCTAACCCCTGAACCTGTAAATATGACCCTGGGGACAGAGGTTTTCTTTTGTTATGTTAATTAAATCATAATTAGTCAGGGTGAGTCCTAAACTTAATCATTTCTTTTTGTTGTTATTAGGTGCCATTGAGTCGGCTCTGACGATCATAGCAATCTTGTGTATAACAGAATGAAACACTGACCAGTCCTGTGCCAGCCTTACAATCCTTGCTATACCTGAGCCCATCATTGCAGCCACTGTGTCAATTAATCTCATTGAAGACCTTCCCCTTTTTCATTTACCCTCCACTTTACCAAGCATGATAATCACTTCTAAGGGGTGTATTATAAAAATAGCAGAATAGTTACAAAGACACACATGAGGAAGGCAGATGTCATGTGAGGACCAATGTACAAGCAAAGATGTCAAAGATTGCTGACAGATACCATAAACTTGGAGGAGGCCATAGAAGAAATCAACATAACTGAGATCATGATTTGAACTTTTAGCCTTCAGAGCTATGAGAAAAATAAAAAAAATCTGTTTTTAAAGCCATCCACTTCCTGTTGCTATTTTTGTGTTATGGCAGTACTGGCAAATTAAGAACTGATAATTAAAAGAAGAAAAATTGCAGTAAGGTAAGACTGTGCAAGTACACAAGAGGAGGTAAAACAAATTACAAATGACCATTGTGAGAATAAGAAGAAAACAATGCAGAGGCCTTGGTGGGCCACAAGCCAACATACATCTTCATGTGTGGCCCTCTGAGGAACAGAAGGGATGGAGGGGAAGGAACAATTTCAACTGAGCAATAAACTCAAATAATCCTGTTATAGGAACTGATCTGAAGGAGAAAAAGGAGTTAATCTGGAATCTCATGTTTCTAAGTGGTGAAAAATGGAGACTGTTTTCTTCTCCACAAAGGGTCACTATGCAGAGAGGTTTAGAATGTGATTCACATTTGCTTCTGTGGCTGGGAGGATTTTTTCACCCTCTATTTTTAGCCTTTGGCTCAGGGATGATTGGCCTTGCTGAGTGACTGGCCTTTTAATTAAATTTACCTGATGAAGGAAACATTTTGTGCTTAATCAAACAGTGGATAAGGACAGGGTCTGGGAGCACACCAGCAGGAAGGAACCAACCTACTTCTAATGAGATCAGAATATAATTTCCAAAAGAAATTGGTTAGAGTGGGTGGGGGAAGGACTAACTAGTTTTCCAGGAGCAGAAAATTATGTATGTGAGCCTTCATTACAAAAGGAAGATTTTGGCTACACACAAGTGTTGAGCTAAGGGAATTTGGTTCACAGAATGGGGTATGGGTGGAGGACTCATTGTGATTTCAGGTTACCTGCCAGGAGACAATATGTCAAAAGTTCAAGAGTCTATATTCCAGAGTTTCAAGTCTATGTTTCAGAAGTGATTAGCATTTCTCCTTTTCCTCATTTAATAATTAATTCAGTACATTCTTACTGTAAACTATGTTTAGGCAAGAGGTCAAAAATAATGAACAAGATGGGATGCAGGTGCTCTCTGGCCTAGAGACCTCTTACAGTGCTACCTGCAGCATGGAAAAGGGGAAAAACTGTCTTGCAGGTGAGTCATTTCTTCTTGGCATCTCCATTCAATGAGGAATCATCAGGATTGTGGTAAGTGATAGTATTGCACCCTTTTTCAGAGCAGCTGCAGGGAGTTGTGCAGAGAGAATTGCTACAATTATTTTTCCTTTTATTCCCTCCTGTGGTGGATAAATCCTATGATGATCTCCAGGGGTGCTGCCTCCTATGTCCATACCTTTGTATAACCCCATCCCCTTAAGTGTGGGTGGGATCTATGACTTATTCCTAACCAATAGGATGTGGGAAAAGTGGTGGATGATCACTCCCGTGATTATGTTAGGTTATAAGATTCTGTCTTACTAGTGGACTCACTCTTGCTCTCTAGCAGGTCTTGAAGATGTAAGTCATCATGTTGAGAACTGCCTATAGAGGGGCCGTGTGGTGGGAAACTGAGGGTACCTCTGGGCTGAGAAGGGCATCTAGAAAACAACCAGTAAGAAACCCTCAGTTCTACAACTTCAAGGAATTGAATCCTGCCAACCACCAAGTGAGTTTGGAAGTAGATTCTTCCCCAGTCTGGTCTCCAGATATGACTACAGACCTGGATGACACCATGATTGGAGTCTTGTGAGTTTCCAAGTAGAGGACCTAACTAAGCTGCACCTGGACTCCAAACCCACAGAAACAGTGAGATAATAAACGTGTTGTTTTGAGCTGCTAAATTTGTGATAATTTGTTACACAGCCTAGATAACTAAATCACCTCCCCAGGCCATATCCTACTTGGGCATTTTATCACCTTCATGTCAACAGTCCCCAAATCTTTTTGTCTAGCTATTTCCATCCTGTAGACTGCCTAAAGAAGCCGTGATATTTCCGCAGCACTTAAGGAGGACCATGATCTAGAAGGGGCCACAGAGAACATTGCTTACATTTCATAGAGGTGGAAGTAGAGATCCAACAGTCTCCAGCTGTTGGACTTTGGGCCAAAAACAGAGAGAAAACTTGGCAGGAGGAAGCAATGTTCTTCTTTTGCTTGGCTCAGGATTCTTTGAGGAATTTTTGTTCTTCAAATTCCAGAGCATAGAAATATAAAATGTTTGTTTTACACTACTTTCTTCCCAGATGGATTGCTTCTCCCTAGCCCACCTGAAAACAGCCTTCAGAGATGTACAGAATTAGAACCAGGGTACTCAGGCTGGATAATTTGTTGCTTAGTTCATAAAGGATCAAGAAGTAAAACAGATATAAGGTCCTGTGGGCCTCAAACTCCAACATATGCTGGAGTTAGTTGGTACCTACCAAACTGAGACACAACTGTTGAATTTTCATGATTTTGTGACCTGGTTGTTAAACCATTATTGTTGTTTTTGTTAGGTGCCATCAAGTTGATTCTGACTCACAGTACAACAGAGTGAAACACTGCCTTGTCCTCACAATAATTGCTATGTTTGAGCCTATTGCTGCAGCCACTCTGTAATCCATCTCATTCAGGGTCTTTCTCTTTTTCATTGACTTTCTACATTACCAAGCATGATATTCTTCTCCAGGGACTGGTTCCTCCCAATAACATGACCAAAATATGTGAGACAAAATTTTGCTATACTTGCTTCTAAGGAGTATTCTAGCTGCAATTCCTCCAAGACAGACTTATTCATTCTTTTGGCAGTCCATGGTATAGTCTATGTGGTAGTTAAGGCTGTGTGTCAACGTGGCTGGGCCTGGTTGAGTGACTGGGCAGCTGGATATAGTATTCACCATGATAAGACTTGTAATCAACTCCATGGTCGAATCTACTGTGAGCAGCTGAATAACTGCCTTAGGGATGTGATCCTCTTCCATATGTAAGAAATAGCTTTGGGATCCAGCAAGATGGTGGACTAGGCAGAAAGACTGCACAAACCCTCTTCAACAAAGAAAAGGGAAACCAATTAACACAGACACAGAGGATAATCCTGGACCCCTGAGCCTTGAAGGGAAGGATATAGAAGTGGACTAAACCCCGACCAGCAGAAGAATTAGTGTGAAAATACCAAAAGGAGAGATACAGAGCTGCGGTCTGGCAGCGATCCTGATGGCACAGACAGCTTGGAGATTCCTGAGGGGTGGTAGGACCTAAGAATTAACCTAAAAATCACCCTGGTAGCCAAGGACTGCACAGATTGTGCATGGTGGCTGGGAAACAAATGGAGAAGGTGAAGAGAAAGGTGGGCTGAGCTGTGACTTTTGCTGGTCCAAAGGGTGCCGCCATTTTGAAGGTTTAAAAAGTGGCTTGACTATTTTGAATATTTAAAGAGACAACATGCTCGCAGATTCCTGGGGCTTAAGAACACGTTCTGCTTTCCAGCAACCCCAAGGACACTCAAAACCTACAAGACTGAAAAGGTATGGTATTCTGCTTGTTACTCTTATACCCCAGAACCGCTTGGTGAACGGAGGTGCGGCCATCCCCCACTACCACCTACCTTCTGGGCCCACAGAAACTCCATCACGGTCTGTGTGCTCAGAGGGAGCCTGGGTGCCCTGCCCTGTCCACCAATTTTTTTTTTCCTCTTTTTTAATTTTCATTTTACTTTTTTCTTTTTCGCTTTCTTCTTTCTGGTGATTAGT
>NW_006921724.1:8547265-8559309 GCF_000298275.1 Orycteropus afer afer | reverse complement strand
CACAGCTATGGACATATCCAAAATAAAATGAGCTTACAAGATTGTAAACAGTGAACCAGAGACATCAGTTGGCAAGTGAGGACAACTACAAACAAAAAGAGGGAAAAGACTGTGTAGTTAAAGAACTTCTAAATGGTCAGGAACTTAAGAGAGTTGCAAGATAGAATGGACTGTTCTAAAGTTGGGGATAAAATTATAAATCATAGGGTAACCTCAAAGAAAAATGATGAACCTTCACATCACAATAAAAAAGAGGACAAACACAAATATTCAGCACATACTAAAACAACAGTAACAAAGGAAATGATAACATGATTCATAAACATAATGAGCTCACCCAGAAAATAATATGGAACAAAGAAACAAGGGACACTATGAAAAAACACATACCAAAATGACAGCAACAAATTCAAACTTATCAATAATTACCCTGAATGCTAATGGATTAAATTCACTACTCAAGAGATGGAGAGTTGCAGATTGGATAAGAAAACACAACCCATCAATATGCTGCCTACAGGAGTCACACCTTAGAGATAAAGACAAAAATAGACTAAAAATCAAAGGTTGGAAAAAGATCTATCACCTGTAAGAGAGCAAGAGAGGTACATGGGAGGTACAGACAGAAGGAAAAGAAAAAGAAAAAGAAAAAGAAATAGCTTTGGGAATGGTCTCTAGCTTAAGGCATGTTTGAACCCTGCATATAGACGTGCCATTGTTCAGTAGCCTGCCATGCTCTGCCGACTTTGGGACCTTTATTGGACTTGAATGAATGGCCTGCCATGTGGTTTGGTAACATTGAGACTGTGCCTTATCACTTGTCATTCTTGGGCTTGTCAGTCTCAGCAGCCAGCAGCTGAGTGAAGAAAAGCCTCTAGCTTCAGTGGGCCAGGAGCAGAAGGCAGAGCTGAAACCCAAGACTGAGGGGCTTTCCACCCAGCCCCTAGAGCCTGACACTTTGGACTTATACTTGAAGCCTCCAAACTGTAAGAGAATAATAAACTCTTGTTTGTTCAAACCATTCCATTTGTGGTATATTCCTTTCAAAGTGGCACTAAGTAACCAGAACAGTCTGTATTCTTTGCCAATGCCAAAATTCAAATGTATCAATACTTCTTCAGTCTTCCTCATTCATTGTTCAGTTTTCACATCTATATGAGGCAATTGAAAATACCATGGCTTGGGTCAAGTGCGCCTTATTCCTCAAAATGACATCTTTGCTCTTTAACACTTTAAAGAGGTCTTTTGGAGCAGATTTGCCCAAATATGTTATTTGACTTCTTTGATGATTCAAGATTCCATGGGCATTGATTGTAGATCTAAGTAAAGTGATAAATTCAGTATTTTAAAGCATTAGTAGCTTGACAATAGTTGTAGTGAGAGTACTTACATCATGGGAATTGGCATATGCTATAAATCAGCAGTCTTCCTACCCTAATAATTTTTTTTAGGCATTTGCCAGCACACTTTGGGCCCTAAAGCAAAGTACAACTCCAAGTCCTGCATTCTTGCAAGGCTAGGAGAGAAAGGGCATCACAAAGAGTTGCCTCACTACCACCAGTGAGAGAAAAACTGAGGTGTGAGTGGCTACCCATAATGGGATATCGTTCTTCCAAAACATCTTGAATCTTGAGGCACAAACACAAACAGTGGCAGATAAAATATACAAAACTTAGTGAACTCTGTACTTCCCTCTGGTACTGACTCATTTCTTTATTAACCTCTTAGCATACCATGCCCTGGGCTAGGCACCTTGGCAGAAGCATTAATCCAGGGGAAGAGTGGAGTATGTAGATAAATGACCTCAGTTGGAGGCACATTTGTGTTCCAGGCAATAAGAGAAATCTAAGAAAGCCATGACCTGGGGAATGTATTAATTCCTCTCTGAGTTTCTTCTTTCTTATTTTGGCCCCATCTTCTGGGCTTTTTGCCCTCTCATAAGTGCTGGCTATCAAGAGGTCTGCTTGCCTTTTCCTTACAAGATTGCCTGATACTCTAAACAGGGGCACCAATAGGCTTCATTTCCATATCAGTGCTTGCTCATATGCTGTGCATTTTGTTTTATAAATACTTCAATACAGTGTTGCAAAATTTTTATTTGTGTCTTAATTATCTAGTGCTGCTATAACAGGAATACCACAACTAGGTAGGTTTAGCAAAAAGAAATTTATTCTCTCACTGTTGAAGAAGCTAAAAGTCCAAAATCAGGTTGCCAGCTCCAGGGTAAGGCTTTCTCTGTCAGCTTTAGAGAAATGTCCTTGTGTCTTCTGAGCTTCTGCTCCTGGGCAATCTTCATATGTCTTCTTCCCTCACTCCTCTACTCACTTGTTTAATTTCTTTTATATCTCAAAAGACATTGACTCAAGATACGCCCTACACTAATCCTGACTCATTAACGAAACAAAGACAACCAATACCCAAATGAGATTACAACCACAGGAATAGAAGCTTGGATTTACCACACATTTTTGGGTCCACATAGTTCAATCCGTAACGTTAGATAAATCTAGCCTTCAGGTCTCTGGTCTTTGCTTTCTGAAGTTTTTTCCTATTGTACTAATCTACCCCATCCCTTCACTAATTTGATACCTTCCCCCTTTCAAAAGCTGATCTCAAAAAAACTAAGTACTGCTTTAGTAATTGTCTTAGTTATCTAATGCTGCTTTTGAAGGACCAAAGAAGCCTTTTGCGGAAGTATGAAAAAGTAACAGCCATGATTAAAGTAGACATTAATTACAAAGATTAATTTTCTATTTTTTTTTCTTTCCCCTTTCCTTCCTGCTATGTAAATAGAATAGCTGACCCTTTCATGGACAATAATTCCTATAGGACCGTTTTTCTGTTTATATATTCTTTTGAGCATATGGTTTACCTCCACGGCCTGTTTCAGCTGATCACTATAGTTTATGGGGCAAGACTACCCTGACAAGAGAGACACCAAGTTTGGAGCAACCAAGATGAAGAAACAGAGACATTATTAGCAGTCTAAGAAGCCTGAGTGCACCTACCTCCACATTCTCCTCTTCTTCTAGAGTTAATCTTTCTGGACAAGTATGCAGAGTTTGCAAAACTATTCTGACCAAGGTTGGTTTTACATCACTGAGCAGAATAACAGAAAGTTTACAAGGAAGAGATGACTCATCCTGACAATAAGAAGAAGGCATTATCAGCCTTCCTCAAATCCCCCTACCTCTTAGCCCAATTCCCTTGAAAAACCTTAACCCTTTCTCAGCTCAGGGAGACAGACTTTTAAGAGAAGCAGTTCTCTCTGTCTCCTTGGGAATCAATACTCATTAAAATGTTTGCTTTTCTACTTCAACCTGTTGTAGGATTGGCTCTATTCATGACAGCTGGTAAGAATCTCATTGTTCCTGCATCACTTGTTGTTGTTATTGTTAGGTACCTGTTTTGGTTACCTCTGTGCCACTCTAACAGAAAATATACCACAAATGCGATCGCTTGAACAAACAGGAGTTTATTCTCTTACAGCTTGGAGGCTTGAAGTCTGAGTTCAAAGTGGTAGGCTGTAGGGGTTGGGTGAAGGCCCCTCAACCTTAGGCTTCAGCTCTGCCTCTTGCTCCTGGCCCACTGGAGCTAGAGGCTTTTCTTCCCTCAGACAGCTGCTGGCTGCTGAGGCTGAGAAGCCCAAGGTTGACAAGTAAGAAAGCACAATCCCAATGTTGCCAAACCATACGGCAGGCCATTGATTCAAGTCCATTGAAAGTCCCAAGGTCAGGGGAGCATGTCAGGCTACTGACCAATGACACAGCTACATGCAGGGTTCAAGCATGCCATAAACTAGGGACCATTCCCTAAGCTGTTTCTTACATATGGGAAGCAGATCCCATCCCTAAGGGAGCTACTCAGCTGCTCACAGTAGATTCCACCATGGAGTTGATTACAAGTCTCATCATGGGGAATACTACATCAAGCTGCCCAGTCAACCAGGCCCAGCCAAGTTGACACACAAACTTAACTATCACAGCACCATTGAGTCGGCTCTGATTCATAGCAACCCTACGTACAACAGAATGAAACACTGCCCGGTCCTGTGCAGGCCTCACAAAACTTGACCTATTATTATAGGCACTGTTTCAATCCCTCTCCTTGAAGGTCTTCCCCTTTTTTGCTGACCCTCCACTTTACCAGGGAATGGTTCTTTCTGACAGCATGACCAAAGTAGGTGAGATGAAGTCTGGCCATTCTCACTTCCAAGGATCCTTCTGACTGCACTTCTTCCTGGACAGATCTGTTAGTTCTTCTGGAAGTCCGTGGTACTTTTAATATTCTTCACCAACCCTCAACTCAAAAGCATCAATTCTTCTTTGGTCTTCCTTATTCATTTTTCATCTTTCAAATGCATATGAGGCGATTGAAAACATCATGGCTTGGGTTAGGTGCACCTTAGTCTTCAAAGAGACATATTTGCTCTTCAGCACTTTAAAGAGGTCTTTTGTAGCACAATTGCCCAGAGCAATATGTTGTCTGATTTCTTGACTGCTGCTTCCATTGGTGTTGATTGTAGAACCAAGCAATATGAAATCTCTGACAACTTCTGTCTTTTATCCATCCATCATGATGCTGCTTATTGGTCCAGTTGTGAGGATTTTCATTTTTTTATGTTGAAGTGTTATCCATACTGCAGACTGTAGTCTTTAATCTTCATCAGTAAGTGCCTCAAGTTATCTTCACTTTCAGTAAGCAAGGTTATGTCATCTGCATATTGCTGCTATAATAAAAATACCACAAGTGGATGGCTTTAACAAACAAAAAATGATTCTCTCACAATTTAGGAAGGTAGAAGTCTGGTTTCAGGGCACCATCTCTAGGAGAAGCCTTTCTCTCTCTGTCTGGCTCTCGAGGAAAGTCCTTGTCCCTTTGAGCTTCTGCTCCTGGGCTGTCTTCATATGGATTGGCATTTCCCTTCCCCCATCTTTAGGAGGCTGTCACTGTAGGGACCCCAGGCCAGAGAATGCACTCCATTCCCAGCTCTTCTTTCTTGGTGGTACTGAGGTCTCTCTTTCTCTGCTCACTTCTCCTTTTATCTTTTGTAAGATAAAAGGTGATGTAGGTTACACCTCAGAGAAATTCTCCTTAGATCAGATCAGGGCTGTGACTTGAGTAAGGGTGTTGCCACTCAACCTAATCTTTTACAACTGATTGGCTGATTGCATCAGATCACACCCTGAAGGATGATTACATCATTATAATTGCCAAATCACATCATTACACAAGTGTCAAACCACTGAGAATCATGTCTCAGCCAAGGTTGACATGTTGGGTGGGCACAATTTAACCCACAACAGCTATCTACTTAGCATTCTCTCTCTCTATCATTTATCATCTACCTATTTATATCTGTCTCTCATCTCTATCTGTCTATTATCTATCAACTATGATAGATTTACCAGGAGTATTTGCAGATTAAGTCTTATTATTGTTTATTAAAAAGCTTAGTTACCAATTAAATAGATAAGGCTTATTATCAAATTAACTAACATCAAAAGGTATAGGGTAAGCTTGTTGACTAGGAATGTCTTTATACTTTCAGATAATAGCTCCATTTGTCTGTACATAAGACCCACTCCCCACAATCTCATCCATTACTAATGCCACAGTGAATACATAGAAATAAAGTGTCATATGTGCATTTGTGTCATATGTGTCATATGTGAATTTTGACCTTAAATTGAGAGCAGCTAAAGCAAATGGAAGAAATGACAAGATAAAAGAGCTGAACAGAAGATTTCAAAGAGCAGCTCAGGAAGAGAAAGTCAATTATTATAATGAAATGTGCAAAGACCTGGAGTTAGAAAATAAAAAGGGAAGAACATGTTCAGCATTTCTCAAGCTGAAAAAACTGAAGGAAAAATTGATGCCTCAAGTTGCAATAATGAAAGGTTTTATGAGCAAAATAGGAGCTCTGGTGATGTAGTGCCTAAGGCATTTGACTGCTAACCAGAAGGCTGGCAGGTTCAAACCCACCAGCCACTCCTCAGAAGGAAGGTTGGGCAATCTTCCTCCATAGAGATACTGCCTCAGAAATGCAAGGTCGGTCACTATGAGTCAGATCCAACTTGATGACAGTGAGTTTGGCTTGGGTTGATATGGGCAAAATATTGAATGATGCAGGAAACATCAAATGAATATGGAAAGAATTCAGAGAGTCACTGTACCAAAAGGAATTGGTTGATGTTTATCCATTTCAGGAGGTGGCATATGATCAAGAACCAATAGTACTGAAGGAGGAAACCGAAGCTGCAATGATGGAAATGGCGAAGAACAAGACTCCAGGAATTGACGGAATACCCGTTGAAATGTTTCAACAAATGGATGCCACACTGGAGGCACTCACTTGTCTATGCCAAGAAATTTGGAAGACAGTTACCTGGGCATATTTGTACCCATTCCAAAGAAAGGTGATCCCACAGAATGTGGAAATTATCAAACAATATCATTAATATCACACACAAGTAAAATATTGCTAAAGATAATTCAAAAAGGGTTGTAGCAGTATACTGACAGAGAACTTCCAGAAATGCAAGCTGGATTCAGAAGAGGATGTGGAACAAGAAAAATTATTTGGCTGAAATCAAAGAATTCCAGAAAGTAGTTTACTTGTGTTTTATTGACTGTGCAAAAGTATTTGACTGTGTGTATCATAACAAATTATGGATAGCATTGCAAAGAATGAGAAAGCCAGAACACTTGATTGTACTTATGAGGAACCTGTACATATACCAGGAGGCTGTCGTTCAAATAGAACAAAGGAATATTGCATGGTTTAAAATCAGGGAGGGAGTGAGTTAGGGTTGTATCCTTTCATCATACTTATTCAATCTGTATGCTAAGCAAATAATCTGAGAAGCTGGACTATGTGAAGAAGAACATGGCACCCAGATTGGAGAAAAACTCATTAACAACCTGTGATATACAGATGACACAACTTGCTTGGTGAAAGTGAGGATGCCTTAAAGCACTTACTGATGAAGATTGAAGACTACAGTCTGCAGTATGGATTAGAGCTCAATATAAAGAAAATGAAAATCTTCACAACTGGACCAATAAGCAACACTGTGATAAATGGAGAAAAGACTGAAGTTGTTAAAGATTTCATATTACTTGTTTCACAATCAGAACCAATGGAAGCAGCAGTCAGGAAATCAGATGACATATATTGCACTGGGCAAATGTGCTGCAAAAGACCTCTTTAAAGTGCTGAAGAGCAAAGATGTCTCCTTGAAGACTCAGGTGTGCCTAACCCAAGCCATGATATTTTCAATTGCCTCACATGCATGTGAGAGCTGGACAATTAACAAGGAAGACCGAAAAAGAGTTGATGCTTTTGAGTTGTGGTGTTGGTGAAGAATACTGAAAGTACTGCCAAAAGAATGAACAAATCTGTCCTAGAAGTGCTGCTGGAATGCTGGTTGGAAGTGAGAATGGCCAGACTTCATCTCATCTACTTTGGTCATTTTATCAGAAGGGACCATTCCCCAGAGAAGGACATCATGCTCAGTAAAGTAGAAGGTCAACGAAAAAGGGGAGGCCTTCAACAAGACAGATTGACACAGTGGCTACAGCAATGGGGTCAGGTATAGCAAGGATTGTGAGGCTGGCACAGGACCAGGCAGTGTTTTGTTCTGTTGTACATAGGGTCACTACAAGTCAGAGCCAACTCAACAGCACCTAATAACAACAACAATATGTATATTTGATCCAGAAGTTCTTAATTGAGAATATTTTACCCACTAGTGGACACTGAGCAATATCTGGAGGTTTTTTATTTATTTTTTGGTCAAAATTGAGGGAGGGTGCTATTGGCAGTTAGTGGGTAGAAGCTATGGTTGCTGCTATATATCCAGTAATGCACAAGACAGCCACCTCAGAAAGAAGAATCATCTAGTCCAAATCATCAATATTGCTGATGCTGAGAAACTGAGTTTTGACCACATGTGCATGGCAAAGGAAACAGCAATAGCAACAAGGACAGACGAAGTGAGAACTCCCTCTATTTCCTCCATCAATTCTCTTCAAACTAGCCCTTCCCTCCCCCTAGAATGGCCTCAAGCAAAGTTTAAAGAGAAACAGGATTTTTTTCCCTTTGAGATTCTGTTAGGTTTCGAATATTCATCTTTATTAATTTTATCCTAGATGTGCATATGAGGTGTCTGGACTAGAGACAGACTATCATTATTTATTTTAAAAGCAAATAACTACCATCTGTTTCTCCACACCCCAATTCTTATCCCTGGAGTGAAGCAATCAGATGTAGGTCAAACGTCCTGTGCATATAAACTTCAAAGTCTGTATTACCGGTAAAAAATGGAGAAAAGTGAATATTCACTGTTTACATAAAAAAGACCTTGTGGGATATAAATACATCTCTCTAAGAGCAAGATGAGCCTTTGCATCTTCAGTTTTAATCACCTAGATATGTCACCAAGGTTTCAGGACCTTTGTCCCTTGAAATGTAAACACATATCTCTGGAGTTAAGTAAAGCATTTGGAACTTCTCAAGACTTAGAACTGAGTCCAGGATCTCAAGGTTTTAGCAAATGGATTCAGAGAGTCTCAGCTCCACAGAAACATAGAAATATTTCTTTCACACCCAACTGTTTCCAATGACCCAGACCTTGAGGATTCAAGTATAGTTTCAAGTATCTGGATTACCTGTTCTTTTCCTTCTGTGACTAATCAATGTAAACTGGATTCCCTGGCCACATGCAAGAAGACTAGCTCTGGCACTTGTTGAGAAAGCAGAAAGCATTCATATGTCACATCCAGTTAGGATCCTGACTCTAAATCTCATCAGGAAATTCTACTGTGTAATGTTGCCAGTTGCTGTCAAGTCCATTCCGATTCAGGGTGACCCCATGTGTGTCAGAGTAGGACAGTGTCCCTTAGGGGTTTTCAATGGCTGATATTTTGGAAGTAGATCACAGACCTTCCTTCCATTATGCCTATGAGTGGACTTGACCCTCCAACCTTTTAGTTATCAGCTGAGTACTTCACCATTTTTCCCACCCAGGGACTTTTACTGAATAAAGTGGAGGTATCAGTTAAGGTTAAATGAAATGTCAGTGGTTCAAGCCCACCAGCCACTCTGAAGGAGAAAGACATGGCAGCCTGCTTTTGTAAAGATTTACCAAAACCAAACCAAACCCACTGCTGTTGAGTCAGATCTGACTCATAGTGACCCCTCCTTGGCAAACCCTATGGGACAGTTATACTCCATCTACAGGGCCACTATGAGTCAAAATTGACTTGATGGCCAAAAGGCTTTTTTGGTTTGTTATTGATTAACGGGCTTCTGTTGACAGATGGGAGTCTCTGGGTGACAGAAGTTAAGTGCTAAAAGATTGGAAATTCAAAACCACGTAAGGTCACCTCAGAAGTAATTTGGTGATCTGCCTCCAAAAGGTCACAGCCTTGAAAACTCTCTGGAGTTCTCTTCTGTACATGGTGTCACCGTGAGTCAAAATTGACTGAATGGCAGCTAACAACAACAGTAAAAACTCAACAGATTATATATTTATAGTTTAGATGGAGCCTTGTGAAGTCCATTTCCCTACCCAAAGAATATATCAGGGTGAGAATTTTGCCCCATGGCTCACCTTCAGTGAGTATACTTTTTAGTTCCCCTAGGGAGCTGTTGTTTGCACTTGGGTGATTGACAGCTCTGTGTCCACATCATGTCAGACCTGTCCAGAGTCTGGACAGAATGGACATCTGTCTTATGAGATTTTTCTTCTGCCATTACTACACCCACAGCTTACAGAATCAGAAGCTATATCTGTGGTACAAGGCAAAGACAGTTGTAGCACATGATTGGCACTTGAGCATTATTAGCAATTATGCTAAAAATGAAAGAAAAGCCATTCTGTGATTCCATCAATTTGCACTGAATTTTGAGGTAAATGTGCTCTAAATTATATTGAAGGAGGAAAAAAAAGATAATGCTGCAAGTTGCTAATAAGCACCTAGAATAAAGAAGACTAAGTAGGACACACTAGGAAGCAGGTGTTCATAATTTATGAAACAAAGCTTGAAGGTGAATCATATTAAATATGTTACTCACATCCTCTCTTGGAAGCTTAAGTATCCACTGGGGAGAAATTAACAATAGGAATCAGAAGTCAAGCTTGAATTCTGTCATCCATGCTGAAGAGTCCAAGTGTGAGGGCCCATTCACTCAAAGTCCATCTTTCAGACAAAGTAGGCTGTCAGATTCCAACCAGAATGCCAGGCCCCCTTCTTTCTACATAATGACAGAGGCAATGATAGTAAATGTAAAGATTAGCTATCAAGCACTCTATCCAGTGACCTGCCATGTATGAAGAAGCTCATCTGGATTTTTTTTTTTTTAAGTAATAAGCAGATATTTTCAAAGTGCACTCAATTTGCCTTGAAGCTCAGGGAAGTTATCATCCGAAGGTATTTACTGAACTTGTAATTGTGCTAGCAATGCAGTTAAGACAAACCAAACCCTGCCTCCTGGAACTTCTAATCCACAAATGGTGAAAAAGCCATTGGAAGCGAAATCTGTGCATCTCACTCTGGGACTTATTTTCAACCAACCAGAACATTTCTGCCACTTTAAAGTGACAGATGAAGTGCTGCTACTACAGAAATAACCACAAGTAACTTTAAGAAACAGAAACTTCTCACAGTTTAGGAGGTTAGGAGTCCACATTCAGGGCATCACTCTAGGGGAAAAGAGTTCTGGTTGCACAGTGGTTAGAGCATTCAGCTGTTAACCAAAAGTTGGCAGTTTGAACCCACCAGCTTCTCTGTGGGAGAAAGATGAGGTAGTCTACTTTCCTAACAAGTTACAGCCTTACAAACCCTGTGAGGAATTCTACTCTGTCTTAGAGGGTCGCTGTGACTTGGAATCAACACAATGGCAGTAGGTGGCTGGATTCTAGGAGAAGGTTTGCTCTCTCATTGTCCTCTTTTAGAGAAGGTCCTTGTCTCTTTCAGCTTCTTTTCCTTGGTTTCTTGGCAAACTCCACATAGTATAAAACTTTCCCCAGTTGTGTTTGTTTATCTATGCCTCATCTACTTAACTGGCTTTAAAACACACCTTATCTTGATAACCCTATGGGACAGGTCTACTCTGCCTATAGGATCACTATGAGTCAGAATGAATTTGATAGCATTGTGCTTCGTTTACCCTGATAAACCCTTATTAACATAATAAATAATACTCAATTCCCACTATTCCCAAATGAGATTACATCTACAGAAATGGCGATTAGGATTTACAAAACACATTTTTTTGGGGGGAAAATTCAATACACAAAAAGTAAGATTCCATTTGTCCAAGACCATATAGACATAGCCCTGGCTGAAGTCAATGTTATATGAGATACCTTATAAGGGGCTCCCATTCCAATCACTCATAATCTGAAGTTTACGGAGGTTGGTAGGTTCAGTGAGCTGAGGAAGCCCTTCTGTGATGGGTCATAGGTCTTCTCTTAAGTGCTCCCAGTGTCCAAGCAATATGCTTTTGCAATAGCCAACTATGTGGCCAACCCAGGGAGAATCTAAGAAATTTCCTCTTTGGTCTCAAGAGAACACAAAGCCTGTGTTGCTCACATGTAAATGAGCTTAAAAGTATTTCATGAGAAAGCAGGGACACAAACAGAAACTTGTACACCAGTGTTCACAGTAGCATTATTCACAACAGCCAAAATGTGGAAACAATCTAAATGTCCATCAATAGATGAAATGGATTTAGAAATGTGTAAACCAAATAGGTACATATGTATAATGGAATATTATTCATCCATAAAGAAAAATGAAGTCCTGATACATACTACTACATGAATGAACTTTGAGAACATCATGCTGAGTGAAATAAGTCACTCACAAAAGGATAGATATTGTATGATCTCACTCACATGAAATTATTGTAGTTGTTATGTGCTGTCGAGTTGGACCCGACTCATAGTGACCCCTCCTTGGTTTTCCGAGGCAGTATCACTATGCAAGTAGATTTCCCCATCTTCCTTCTGAGGAGTGGCTGGTGGGTTTGAACC
>NW_006921724.1:8545285-8546845 GCF_000298275.1 Orycteropus afer afer | reverse complement strand
GTATATGTTTTGAGCAGCCAATCCCTTGAAAGGGAGTTTCCCTAGGGGTGTGGCCTGCTTCCAATGTATTTGTGGACATCCTGGGAAAAAGAGACACTCTTCTGTGGATCTGAATCCTTTTGTGCTGCCTACAACTGTCCGTGAGTGAACAATTCACCATTTGACCTGGTGATCTTGGATTCATCATTCATCAGAATCAACAGCCAGTATGCTGCCTGCCAACCTTGAGCTTATCAGCCCCTGCAGTTGCGTGAGTTGGGAAAAGCCTCCAGCTTGACATTTGATCCAACAACTTGGGACTTGCCAGCTTCTATAAGTGTGTGAGCCATTTTCATAAGATATTTCTCTCTCTTTCTCTCTCTCTCTAAGCTTTACTTGTATAGAGAGTTCTCTAGAGGACCCAGCTTAAGACAAACGCTGAGTTCATACACACAACAATTATTACTGAGTGTTAACCAAGTGGTGCAGGGAATGCAATAGTGAATCAGATGGATAGATTCTCTTTCCTCACAGAGTTTATAATTTAATGGAGAAGAAAGAAATTGAAAAATGTTGGCAACCCGAAACTATAATGAGCACACAAGGGAAGTTTTGCCTGTTTCATGCATCATAGAAATGATGCCTGAAGAAGCACTCACAGGGCAGAAACTCAAACCCACCCATTGCCCTTGAGTGGGATCTGATTCATAGCGACCCTCCTTGGGTTTCTGAGGCAGGTATCACTACAGAAGTAGATTGCACAACCTTCCTTCCAAGGAGTGGCTGGTGGGTTTGAACGGCCAGCCTTCTTGTTAGCAGTCAGGTGCCTTAGGCACTGTGCCACCAGAGCTCCCCAGGAATTCAAAGAGGGGGATAAACTCAACAAATAGATGACTTGCAGTAACAGCTCTTGCCTCTGGAAGCACTCAGCAGAGTGAAGGACCTTGAGCAGGTAAAATAGATGAGGATTTGCTCATTTGATGTTTACAGTCAGAAAAACATGACGACCTTCTAGCTGCAACTGCTAAGGCCATTTTTACAAATCTATAGGTTGCTGTGTTTTTTGTTTGCTTTTTTAAAATTATTATTATTTTATTTTTGTTTGTTGCTATTGAAAGTAAACATACACAAATTCAACAATTTCTATGTGTACAATCCAGTGACATTGATTACATTCTTCAAGTTGTGTGACCATCCTAATTCTCCTTTTCTGAACTGTTCCCCCTCCATTAATATAAACTCACCCCTCCCAAGCTTTCTATCTCATCTTTCAGGTTGTTATTGTCAGTTTGATTCCGTATGGACAATTCTTTAAAAGAGCATGATGCTCAATGCAGATGTTTTTTACCAGTTAAGCTAATCTATTATTTTGCATTAAGAATACTTCAAGGGATATATATATATATATTTTAATGTGTCTTTTGTTAATGTATTTTATTGAAATATAATTTATGTACAGTGAAATACACAAAACTAAAGTGACATAGGTCACAAAAGGACAAATATTGTATTAGTCCATTATTGTAAAAGTTAAGGAAAGGTTTATCTATTGGAGGACATTTTCTTTGTTGGTTACCAGGG
>NW_006921724.1:8541791-8542963 GCF_000298275.1 Orycteropus afer afer | reverse complement strand
CATTGTAAATTTTGGTCAATGACATGAGACAAAGTATATGTGAACTGCTGTATGAAAAGTGAATTTACTCTGTAAATCTTCACCCAAATCCTAATTAAAACAAAACAAAACAAAACAAAATAAAAAAAAAACTAAAGTGACATAGGTCAATGCATTTTTTAAAAAATTTTTGCAATGTGCCCTCGCCTCCCTTCCCACCACTGACAAAGAACAAAGTTTCCCTCCATATATAAACCTTTCCTTGACTGTCCACAACAACAAACTAATACTATATTTGTCCTTCTGTGATTGACTTATTTCACTCATTATAATGTCCTCCAAGTTCATCCATGGTATGTGGTATTTTTCAGACTCTACATTACTCTTCAGTGCTGCATAGCAGTCCATTATGTGTATGTACTGTAGTTTGGTCATCCACTCTTATGCTGATGGGCACGTAGGTTGTTTCCATCTTTTTTCTATTGTAAATAGTGCTGCGATGAAAATAAGTGTGCATATATCTGTTCCTGTCCTTGCTTTCACCTCTCTAGGATATATACCTACTAATGGGATTGCTTTGTCAAATGGTATCTCCAATTCCAGCTTTCTAAGGAACCGCCATATTGCTTTCCACAGTGGTTGTATCACTTCACAGTCCCACCAGCAGTGTATTAGAGTCCCAGTTTCTCCACATCCCCACCAGCATTTGTTATTTTCTGTCTCGTTGAACCTTGCCATCAGTGCTGGGATGAGGGGGTATATCTCATTGTTTTGATTTACATCTCTCTGATGGCCAATGATTGTGAGCATCTCTTCATGTATCAGCTGGTCTCCTGAATATCCTCCTTGGTGAAGTGTCTCTTCATATCTTCTGCCCATTTTTCAATTGGATTGTAAATTTTTTTGGTGTTGAGGCATTGGAGTTTTCTATAAATCTTAGAGATAAGTTCCTTGCCAGATACATAATTATCAGAAAATATGAATTTTTTGCTGTCATTTTTGTTATGTGCTTTTTCATAATGTCAATTTCTTTGTTCCATATAATTTTCTATGCTGAGCTTGTTCTGTTTATGAATCGTGTTATCACTTCCTTCGTTGCTATTGTTTTACTATTTACTAAATATTTGTAATGGTCCACTTTTTTATTTTAATGTGAAGGTTTATCATTTTTCTTTGAGGTTACCCTGTGATTT
>NW_006921724.1:8539212-8540786 GCF_000298275.1 Orycteropus afer afer | reverse complement strand
AAATTGTTCTAGGGTTTTCTCTGTGTTTTCCTTGACCTGTCTCTCAATTCATTGAAGATACATAAATATAATTCCTTTGAATTCCTTATCAGGGATTTCCAATGCTGCATCTTCCTCAAGGATGTGTTTTGGGTCTGTATCCTGGTCCCTTGTTACTTCTGCTTTATCTTGCTTCTTTGTGTGGACTGTGATGCTCTGTTTTCTCCAAGGCATTGTGACATTTTTGTGTTTATATTTAATTGGTGATTGTATGTTGGAGTGACTTACCCATGATTTTTGTTTTCTTAGTTTTGTTTGTGTGTTATCTATGCAAGCAGGGTACTGTCCCTTGCTCCACTATTCACTAGTTGATAGCATTTATACACTTACCACCTGTCTCCTTTCCTGTTGTCAGTCTCCCGTATGTCCCTGCCAACTTCATAAACAGAGTCTATTCTTTGGTCTCTGGAATCTGAATGAGAATGCTGTCACTTGAAAATCCAAAATGGCCACCACTTGTAAACATTCAAAATGGCTGCACCTTTGATCACTTAAATATCCAAAATAGCCACTTCTTATAAACATTCAAGGTGGCTGCATCCCCAATCACTTTAATATATCCAGAATGGCTGCCACATGTAAACAATCAAAATGGCTGCACCCTCCAAACAGTGGAAAATCAATAGCTCAGGTTGTCTCCCTCCTTGCTATTTCCCTTCCTAGTCATAGGCCACCAGGGCAGTCATCCCTGCAGCCCTTGGTGACCAGGGCTGATCTTTAGGTCCATCCTCAGGTCCCAATGCTACTTGGAAATATTCAGGCTGTCAGTCCTGTCAGATTAGCTGACAGTCCGCAGCTCCGACCATCTCTGTACTCACTGTTTCGTTCAGGTTTTTCCACTAGTTGGTGCCTAATCCACTTCTGTATAATTCGTTTCAATGCTCAGGGCTCCAGGATTATCTTCTGTATCTCTGTCAATTGGTTTTTCTTTTCTTTGTTGAAGAGGATCTGTGTCGCTTGTCTGCCTATTCCTCCATCTTACTGGAAGTCCTTTCAAGGGTTATTTTTGGCTTAGAGTTTAAAGATTATCTTAGGGCAATAGTTTTGGGGGTTTATCCAGTTTCAATGGCTCTGGAAAATCCTGATTCCATGAGAATTTGAAATTCTACTTCACATTTCTTCCTTACCGCTCTTCCCTCCCTTTTGATCAGATTTCTTCTATAGAATCTTTGATTAAAATAGTCAGTAATGGTAGCTGAGCACAATTTAGTTCTGATCTCATGGCAAAGGAGACATTTTTACATGGAGGCAGTTAGCAACACGTTCCATTTCCTTCTCTTATTCCTGACTTTCCTTCTTCCTCTGTTGCTTCAGCTGAATAGAGACCAATTGTTGTCACCTGCAAGCTTTTAAGACCCAAGGCACTAGGCAATGAACTAGGAGGTAGAATAGAAGCATTAAAAAAAATATTAGGGAATTAACTGGGATGTTCCATGATACCATGACCCTAAACCTCCAAACCAAGAAACCAAAGTCCATGAGATATGTTTTCTTGGTCATAATTAGTCTCAGCAATTGCTTTTTTTTTTTTTTTT
>NW_006921724.1:8536590-8537885 GCF_000298275.1 Orycteropus afer afer | reverse complement strand
CTTTCTTATTAGATCTCCCCTCTTTCCCCACATTTTTCTTTTCCTTTCTTTTTTCCCTCCTCTTTTACTCATTCTTTCCCCTCCCTTTTTCTTTCTCTCTCTTTCCCCAGTAGTTGGAACCCAGTGAGTCTACCAAAACATACTCTCTCACAGCTGCTGCCTCACTGGGTGAGTGCCACCACCTATTCCTGAACTATTGTACTAAATACTAGACTGTTGAACACCTGCCCAGCCTGCCCTAAGCTTCTCTGCATGATCAGTGATCAGAGAATTGTGCCCACACTTCCACCTGTATTAAATCTACCTAGAGACAGGTGATGAGTGCCCCGGTGCTGCCAAATTGGCAACCAGAGTAACACAATGACCCTGTTGCCTGGATATATTAAATCAGAACAAAACAAAAAATCAATATGAAGGAAACCAACATACAATCAACAAATTGCTACAATAACACTATAATGTCTCAGAAATGAGAGACAACTTCAAATAATACACAAAGAAACAGGACAAGATGCTTCAAAAAAGTGGCCAAAGTGGTACTAAATAATGTTCCAAATGAAGAAGTGTTAGTGGAATTATTGATAAGAAATTAAAAAGAAATATATTTAAGTATCTTCAACAGATTGAGACAAAGTTTGAAGAAGCTACAGACAAAATCACAGAAAACACACTCAAAACTCTAATAGAATTTTTAAAAATACATGAACAACTTCACAAAACAAATGGAAAATTAGAAACCATACAAAACAGCAAAATGAAATCCAGAAGATTAATACTAAAATTCAGAAATAAATAATATATTGGAAGGACAAAGGAGTAGAATTGAATCAATGGAATTCAGAATTAGTAAGATTGAAGACAAATTTCTTAACACCAATCTGTTTGCGGAACAATCAGGAAAAAGAAAAATAACAACAACAAAAAAAGAAGAACAAAACTTATGATTCACTTGGGACACCATCAATAGGAATAATTTAAGTGTGATTGGACTTGAAGAACAAAAAGAGAAAAAAAAAAGGCACTGAGAAAATTTTAAAAGATTTGTTGAAGTTAATTTCCATAATATTAAAGATTAGAAGCTATGCACTCAACAAGCTCAACAATCCCCAAATAGAAGGACTCCAAAAAAAATCACCAAGACATATTAAAATCAAGTTTTCCAAAGACAAAGACAAAGAAAGAATCCTGAAAGCAGCTTGGGAAAAACAAAATGTCACCTACAAAAGAGAACCAATAAGAGCAAGGTCTGATTTTTGGCAAATACCATGCAGTCAAGAAGGCAATGGAATGACATA
>NW_006921724.1:8534959-8536010 GCF_000298275.1 Orycteropus afer afer | reverse complement strand
TGCTCACAGTAGATTCCACCATGGAGTTGATTACCAGTCTCATCATGGGGAATACTACATCCAGCTGCCCAGCCACTCAAGCAGGCCCAGCCAAGTTGACACAAACTTAACCACCACAGTTGTCCCCTGGACAGAGAACTACCAATAGCAGACATTGTGACATATGGCAATACTACCTGGAAATCAACCCAGATGTAGAAGTATCAAAACAAAATAAACCAACAAGATGGAAAATAGAGATCCAGAGATGCCAATTTATAAAGGATGATAAACACAAAGGAAAAAAGGGGGAATAAATGATATAATTACAGAAGGTCTGAATGGAGAAGAAGTCAAGACAATATGAAGATAGAATAGACTGCTTTAAATGGGAAGATAATAATAAATTACAATGTAACTTCAAAGAAAATTAATAAGCCTTCACACCAAATAAAAATGGAAGAAAATCATAACTTTTCAGCAAATACTAAGACAATAGCAATGAAGGAAATGATAAGAAAATCCATAAACAAAATGAGCTCATCATAGAAAAATATATGGAACTAAACATCTCCAACACCACAGCAAAAAGCAAAATGGTAGCAGTAAATTCATACCAATCAATAACTACGTTGAATGTAATAGATTAAATGTACCTGTCAAGAGACAGAGAGTAGCAGAATGGATGGGAAAATATAACCCATCAATAAGTTGTCTATAAAAGACATACCTTAGACATCGAGACAAAATTAAGTTAAAAATCAAAGGATGGAAAAACATATAACAAGAAAATGGCAACCAAAAAAGAGGAGATTGTTGTTGTTGTTAAGTGCCGTCGAGTTGTTTCCAACTCATAGCAATCCCATGCACAGCAGAACGAAACACTGCCCGATCCCGTGCCAGCCCCACAATCCCTGCTATACTTGAGCCCATCATCGCAGCAACCATGTCAATCCATCTTGTTGAAGGCCTCCCCCTCTTTTGTTGACCCTCCACCCTACCAAGCATGACATCCTTCTCCAGGGAATGGTCCCTTCTGACAACATGACCAAAATAGGTGAGACAAAGTCTG
>NW_006921724.1:8523876-8530954 GCF_000298275.1 Orycteropus afer afer | reverse complement strand
ATCAATATTTTAACCAAACATCCCAAATATTAGAAAAAGAACAGTAAAAAAAAGTCGATAGTCACCAGAAGAAAGGAAATAATACAAACTGAGCAGAAATAAATCAAAGAGAAAACAAGAAAGCAATAAAATAATCAATGACTAAAAATTTCTTCTTTCAAAGGATTAATAAAATTGACAAACCTCTGGCAAAGTTTCAAAGAAAAAGAAGCAGAAGATACAAATAACATGAACAATGAATGAAATGGATGACCTAACAATAGAACAAACTGAGATAAAAAGGATAATAATGGAATACTATGAAGAACTGCACTCCAACAAATTCAAAACCCTAGAAGAAATAGACAAATATCTAGAAACACAAGACCTACCTAAACTAACACAGACAGGTAGAAAACTTGAAGAGATGCATAACAAAAGAAGAAATCAAGCAAGACATAAAAAAAATACAAAATAAATCCTGGTCCAGATGGCTTCACTGAAGAATTCCATCAAATATTGAGAGAAGAGCTGATACCTATCCTACTCCAGAACACAGAAAAGCATAGAATTCTCCCAAATTAATTCTATGAAGCAAATATAACTCTGATACCAAAACCAGGTAAAGATACCACTAAAAAGGAAAACTACAGAGCAATATCCCTCATGAATATAGATGCAAAAAATCTTCATCAAAACCCTAGCCAATAAAATTCAATAACATATCAAAACAATAATACACCATCACTAGGTGGGATACATACCAGGTATACAGGGATGGTTCAATACCAGAGAAACAATAAACATAATCCATCACAAAACTGAAACAAAGGAAAAGAACCACATCATCAAATCAATTGATGCAGAAAAGGCATTTGATAAAATCCAACACCCATTCCTGATAAAAAACATTGACAAAAATTGGAATAGAAGGGGAATTTCTCAACATAATAAAGGGCATATACACAAAACGAATGAAAAAAAAGCAAACAAACCCAACTCACTGCTGCTGAGTCGGTCCCAACTCATAGTGACCTCTCCTTGAGTTTCTGAGGTAGTATCTCTACGGAAGTAGGTTGCCTAATCTTCCCTCTGAGGAGTGGGTGGTGGGTTTGAACTGCCAGCCTTCTGGTTAGCAGTCAAATACCTTAGGCACTACACCACCAGTGCTCCCAACAGCCAATATTGTTCTCCATGGAGAGAGACTCAAGGCTTGCCCCCTGTGGATGAGAACTAGACAATGATGCCTTATATAATCACTTTTATTCACCATTAATTGAAAGTCCTAGCCAGGACAGTAAGGCAAGAAAGAGAAATAAAAGTAATCCAAATTGTCAAAGAATAAATAAAACTATTTCTATTTGAAGAGGACATGATCCTGTACACAGAAAACCTGAGAAACAGCAAGAAAACTACTGGAAGTAAGTGAAAGTTTCGGCAAAGTGGCAGGATATAAGATCAATATAAAAAATGAGTTGGATTCCTCTACAACAAGAAAGAGATCTCTGAAAAGGAAATAAGGAAAACAGTACCATTTACAAAAGCAACCAAGAATATAAAGTACTTAGGAATAAATCTTACCAGGGACACAAAAAACCTATAAAAGAGAACTAGAGAGTTTCAGCAAGATGGTGGAATAGGCAAACAAGTTACACAGACACTCGACAACAAAGCAATGAGAAATCAATTGAAACTGATACAGAAGATGATTCTGGAACCCTGAGCTTTGAAGGGAAGGATAAAGAAGTGGATTAAATATACCAAATAGTAAAATAACCTGAATGAAACAATGTAAAGAGACAAAGGGAGCTACAGACAGCTGGCTGTCTGGAGGGCACAGCCATTTTGAATATTTCCCGATAGCAGCCTAAGAATTGGCTCTGCTCACCAAGGATGCATGGGCAAGGACTGCACTGGTGCCTGACAACCAGAAGCAAGAACAGTGAGGAAGGGGACAGGTGGACCTGTTGATTCCCGGCAGTTGTCTTGAGGATGCAGCCATTTTGGATACTTGCAAGTGCCCAGTGTAGCTGTTTTGAGTATGTGCAGATGGAGTTCTTGCTTGGACTGTGACCAGGGAGTGGGCCATGCCTGCCAAAGAAAGCAATGGCAGCTATACTGGAGACTGACAAATGGAAAGGTGTGATATTCTGCTTGTTATTTTATATCCTGTGCCCTTTTGGTGAACAGGGATGTGGCCCTATCTCTGCCTCCACCAACCTTCTTGACCTCTGGGGGCTCCTTCCTGATCTGTGCCCTGGCAGAGCCTGGGTGCCATGCCCCATGTTTTGTTATTGTTTGTTTGTTTTAAAATTATTTTTTATTTTAATTTATATTCACTTTCATTTAAATTTAAATTTATATTTAATTTAATAAATTGTAATTTATTTTAAATTATTCTTTTTATCTTCCTCCTTCACTTTTTTTTTCTGTTTCCCATCCATCGTTCTTGTTTTCTTTTTGTCTTCCCTTTTCCCTGGATTCCTCCTTTTTTCTTTCTTTTGGTTCTTTCCATGCCTTGATTTCCCTTTGCAGTTTTCCCTATTCTTTTACTCTTACTCTTTTCTCTCATTCCTTCCTCCCCAGGTATTGTGGCTTTTCTTCCCCTCGTTTCTTCTATCCTTTTTTAAAATAGATTTTGAATTTTTTTCTTTTCATTTTTTTTTTGTGTGTGATTGTTCCTGTTTATGTAATTGAGTTTTTTGTTCTCTTTTTTTCTTTCAAGGGTGGTGATACTTTATTTATTTATTTGTCTAACTAAGTGGGAGAGAGCAACCATTCCCAGACCCACCCATATCTGCACCTCCTGCAACCCCACCCTGAGTGAGGAATACTACTTGCTTTTGCTCCAACTAACCAACAGTAGACAGCAGCCAATAGTAGCTCAACTCACTTTCAACTGCTCTTTACCAACAGCTAACAAAGACCTGTACACACACTCTCATTCTCTATCATATCCACCAGGAGACAGGTGGTGAGTGCCTAAGTACTAACAGGAGCACAGTACCCTGCTTACACAGATATATTAAAACAAAATAAAGGGAAAAAAAATCTTGCATGAATCACACCAACAAACAACCACAAATTAAGCATAAATATAACAGTAGCACAACATTTCAAAGACAACAGACAATCACTGTCCACATAAAAAAAGCAAGATAAAGTAGTAGAAACAAGGGACCAGGATACAAACCCAGAAAATATCCCTGAGGAAGAAGCAGCATTGGAACTCGCTGATGAGGAATCCAAAATAATTATATTTAGGTACCTTCAATGGATTGAGAGACAGACCAAAGAAAACACTGACAAAGTTAAGGAAAACACAAGTGAAACTCTAGAAAAATTTAGGAAAACAAGACAAGAACAAATTAACAAAATAAACAAAAAATTAGAAATGATGCAAAAATAACAAACAGAAATCCGGAAGATTAATACTAACATTTCAGAAATAGAAAGCACATTGAATGGGCAAAAGAATAGACAGAATGAATGAGATTGAAGAGAAATATCTCAATACTACTTTGTTGAAGGATCAATCAGACAAATGATCAAAACATAACAAAGAAAGCTTAAGATTCATGTGGGATACCATAAAGAGGACTAACCAATGTGTGATTGAAATTCCAAAACAGGAAGAGACAGATAAAACCACAGAGAAAATTGTTGAAGATATGTTGGAAGAGAATTTCCCTGATATAATGAAAGACAAGAATATATCCATTCAAGAAACAAACCCAAATCAGGATAGACCCTAAAAGAAAAAAAAAAAAAAAAAAAAAAGGCACATCATCATCAAACTCACCAAAACCAAAGACAAAGAAAAAATCCTGAAAACAGCACAGGAAAAACAAAAAATTGCTTTCAAAGGGCAACCAATGAGACTAAGCTCTGAATTCTAGGCAGAAAGAATGTAGGGAAGAAGGCATTGGGATGACATATATAAAACCCTGAAAGAAAAAAAAAAATTAACCAAGAATTATATACTCAGAAAAATTATCTATTAAATATGAGGGTGAAATTAGGAGATTTCCAGATAAACAGAAATTAAGGGGCTTTTTTAAAACCAGACCAACTTTTAAAAAGATGCTAAAGAGAGTCCTTCAGACATAGAACCAACAACTGATGATTAATACATAAGGACATAACCCTGAAATCAACCAAGTTATAGAAATAGCCAAAGTAAAATAAGCTTACAAGACTATAAACAGGGAACCAGAGACATCAATTGGTAAATTAGGAGAAAAACAAACCAAAAGAAGGGAATAAATAGTGTAGCTATGGAACTTCTAAATGGTGAGGAAGGAAGTCAAGACAATTGTGAGATAGAACAGACTGTTGTAAACTTGCAAAGAAAATTATAAATAACAAGGTAACCTCAAAGAAAAATAATAAACCTTTGCATCAAAATAAAAAAGAGGATAAGCACAAATACTTAGCAAATATTAAAACAATAGCAATAAAAGAGATGATAAGACTCATAAAAAAAGTGAGCTCTGCACAGAAAATTATATGGAACAAAGAAATCAGGAACACCATGAAAAAACACATAACAAAATGACATCAATAAATTCATACTTGTTGATAATTATAGTGAATGTAAATTGATTAAATGCACTACTCAAGAGATGGAGAGTTGCAGACTGGATAAGAACACATGACCCATCAATATACTGTCTACAAGAGACTCGCCTTAGATACAAAGACAGAAAAAAACCAAACCGAATGCACTGCTGTTGAGTTGGATCCAACTCATAATGACCCCTCCTTGGATTTCTGAGGTGGTATCTCTATGGAAGTAGATTGCCCCATCTTCCTTCTGAGCAGCGGCTGGTGGGTTTGAACCACCAGCTTTCTGGTTAGCAGTCAAATGTCTTAGGCACTGAGCCACAAGACAAAAGTAGATTAAAAATCAAAGGTTGGAAAAAGATATACCAAGCGATGGCAACCAAAAGAAAACAGGAGTGGTAATTTAATTTCTGATAAAATAGACTTTAATACAAAAATGACCATAAAAGACAATGAAAGATATTATATAATGATTAAAGGATCAACTGAACATGAGGACATAGCCATAATAAATATTTATGCACCCAATGAAAGAGCCCCAAAATAAATAAATCAAACTTTAATAGATTTGAAAAGACAAATAGATGAATCCACAGTAATTATAGGAGAATTTAATGCAGCACTTTCAACTGGATATAGAACAACTGGAAAGAAACTCAACAAAAATGCAGAAGAACTAAACCGTGTGATTAACCAACTTGAATTTATAGAAATCTGAAGAGTACTTCACCCAACAACAGTGAAATATTCTTTTCCAGCACACATGGAACATTCTCTCACATGGGTCATATGTTAAACTACAAAGCAAACCTTCATAAATTTAAAAACATTGAGATACTGCAAAATACCTTCTCAGATCACAATGCTATAAAATTAGAAATCAACACTAGGAAGACTAATGGAAAAAGACTAAATGTATGGGAACTGAATAACACCTTACTAAAAATGACTGGGTAACAGAAGAAATAATAATAATAAAAAAAAAATCCTGAATCAAATGAGAATGAAAACAAAACATACCAAAATCTTTGTAACACAGCAAAAGCAGTGATCAGAGGACAATTTATAGCAATAGAGGTATGTATCAAAAAAGAAGAAAAAGCCCAAATCAACACCTTAACCCAACACCTCCAACAATTAGAAGAGTAGAAAAAAAGCCTACAGTCACCAGAAGAAAAGAAATAATAAAGATTCAAGCAGAAGAAAATAAACAGAAAATAGAAAGACAATGGAAATAATCAGTAAGACCAGAAGCTGGTTTGATTAATAAAATTGACAAATCACAAGCAAACTTTAACAAAGGAAAAGCAGGAGATGATGTAAGTAACACAAATAAGAAATGAAAGGGGGAATGCTATGCAACCCTAAGAATAATATAGAATCTGCAAAACACCATGTAACATGGATGAACTTGGAGTACATTATGCTGAGAGAAATAAGTAAATCACAGAAGGACAAATAGTGTATTTGTCCACTATTATAAAAAGTCAAGGAGAAGTTTATGCATGGAAGGAAATTTTCTTCCTTGGTTACCAGAGATGGGAGAGGAGGGGAGGGAAAAATGCCAACTAGTTAGAGACACGTGTTGATTTGGATGAAGGGAAAGGTGATATAACAAAAGTGTGTTGACTACTAAAATAAAAATAATGAAAAGGAGGACATAGAGAGGTGCAAAAGAGGTACAGACAACAAAGGTAAATACTATTCTATACACAATACTGCTGTTGTGCTGCCTACAACTGTCCATGAGTGAACAATCCACCATTTGGCCTGGAGATCTTGGATTCATCATTTGTTGCAGTCAACAGCCAGTACTGTCTGCCAACCTTGAGCTCATCAACACCTGCAGCTATATGTGTTTTTGCACTGCCCTGATATTTCCTGCTGACACTGGTGGCCTGAGCTGCTGTTCTCAATTTCTACATTGATGGACAAATAAAAATTGACCAAGGGTGCAGTCATTTTGAATGTTTACAAGTGGTGGCCATTTTGGATATTTAAAGTGACTGAAAAAGGCAAAGGACACCGGAACAGATTGAGAAGTCAGCCTCAGGGACCCAGGTGAGGAGAGGGCACCCAGACCATGCCACACAAGCAGCAAGGTGGGAAGGCAGAGAGAGGACAGAAAAGGCAAAGGGGATCAGAATAGATTGAGGAGTCAGCTGCAGGGATCCAAGTAAGGGTGATTGGAGGGGTCCAACAGCTAAGGGAGACAAACATGTCTGTTGGTTTGTCCTACTGTGGTGACATGTTGCTGTGCGTCTTGAGGCTGTGCCACTGGTGTTTCAAACCCAGTGGGGTGCACCTGGTGCACAGGTATCAGCCTGGCTTCCAGACTGAGACAGACTAGGAAGAAGGAGGAAGCCATCTACTTCTTAAAGAATTGGCCAGGGAAAACCTTATGAATAGCAGAGAAAAAATGTCTGATACATTATTGTGCAAAATTATGAATAGTCCAGAAACATTGTTCTATATAGAAGAGGAAGATGAGTCACTTAGCTTAGAATGCTCTCAAAGTAGGACTGGGCAAGAG
>NW_006921724.1:8515362-8522116 GCF_000298275.1 Orycteropus afer afer | reverse complement strand
GCAAGCTGGATTCAGAAGAGGACGTGGAACAAGGGATATCATAGCTGCTGTTACATGGATCTTGTCTCAAGGCAAAGAATACCAGAAATATGTTTACTTGTGCTTTATTGACTATGCAAAGGTATTTGATTGTGTGGATCATGACAAATTATGGATAAGATTGAGAAGAATGGGAATTCCTGAACACTTGATTGTACTCATGAGGAACCTGTACCTTGACCAGGAGGCTGTCATTTGAATGGAACTAAGAAGGGGATGCTGCGTGGTTTAAAATCGAGAAGGGACTGTGTCAGGGTTGTATTCTTTCCCCATACTTATTCAATCTATATGCTGAGCAAATAATCTGAGAAGCTCAGCTACATGAAGAAAAACGTGGCATCAGGATTGGAGGAAGAATCATTAACAACCTGAGATATGCTGATGATATAACTTTGCTTGCTGAAAGTGAGGATGAATTGAGGCACTTACTGATGATGATTGAGGAACACAGTCTGTAGTATGGATTACATCTCAATATAAGAAGACAAAAATCCTCATAACTGTACCAACAAGCAGCATCATGATAAATGGAGAAAAGATGGGGGTTGTCAGAGAATTCACATTGCTTGGTTCTACAATTGACACCAATGGAAGCAGCAGTCAGGACATTAGATGATGTGTAGCACTGTGGGCAGATCAGCTGTGAAGGACCTCTTTCAAGTGCTGAAGAGCAAGGATATCTCCTTGAGGATTAAGGTGCACCTGACCCCAGCCAATATCAATATCAATATCAATATCAATGTAACCCAGTGAACAATTTTTATTATCAATCAATATCAATTTCCAATTGCCTCGTATGCATGTGAGAGCTGGACAGTGAATATGGAAGGTCAAGAAGAGTTGATACTTTTGAGTTGTGGTGCTGGCAAAGAATGCTGAAGGTACCATGGACTGCCAAAAGAATGAGTAGATCTGTCCTGGAGGAAGTGTGGCTGAGATGCTCCTTGGAAGCGAGGATAGCCAGATTTTGTCTTACCTACTTTGGTCCTGTTGTCAGAGGGGTCCATTCCCTGGAGAAGGATGTCATGCTTGGTAAGGTGGAGGGTCGATGAAAGAGGGGAAGGCCTTTGTCAAAATGGATTGACATGGTGGCTGCAACAATGCGCTGAAGCATAGCAAGGATCATGGAGGTGGTGCGGGATGGGGCAGTGTTTTGTCCTGCTCTGCATGAGAGCACTGAGTCAGAAACCACTTGATGGCACTTCACAATAGCAGCAACAACACAATACTGCATTATCAGTAATAACATACACTAGTCTATGGGTGAACACATGGGCAGGCAGGTAGGAAGATCAGTTATGGGTAAGCAAATGTCAATATACCCATGATTATACATAGGTTTTTGAAAGCTAGACAATAAATAAGGAATACCAAACAAGAGATGATGCCTTTGAATTGTGGTGCTGGTGAAGAATACTGAAAATACCATGGTCTGCCAGAATAATGAATGAACAACTCTGTCCCGGAATAAGTGCAGATGTAATGATTTCTGGAAGCAAGTGTGGCCAGACGTTGTCTCACCTACTTTGGTCATGTTGTCAGTACAGGCCATTTCCTGGAGAAGGATATCATGCTTGGTAAAGTAGAGGGTCAGCGAAAAAGGGGAAGACCCTCAATGAGATGGATTGACACAGTGGCTTCAACAATGAGCTTAAGCATGGCAATGATTGTGAGGATGGCACAGGAACAGGCCATGTTTCGTTTTGTTGTACATGGGGTGCTATGAGTTGGAGCCAACTTGACAGCACCTAACAACAAATAACAACAACATACATAATTCTAGCAGATGATATTCCTACATGTGTATTTGTATATTTACAAAAATATTCATATGCATTACACAGCTAATAGGGGACATGTTATGATAACTTCTTAGCCACAACCAAGTATCCTGTGTGATTGAGTTGCTGGACTTGTGGGCTCAGGACCATGGTCACAGGGGACGTTTATTGGCACAGTATAGTGCACAAAAATATTGTTCCACATCCTTCTTTGGTGAGTAGCAACTGAGGTCTTAAAAGGTTGCAAGCAGTCATCTGAGATGCAACTATTGATCTCTCCTCATCAGGAAGAAAGAAGAATGAAGAAAAGCAAAGACACACAAAAAAAATTCATCCAGAGGACTAATGGGTCACAAGAACTTCAGCCTACACAACTCTGAGACCAGAAGAACTGGATGGTGACTGGCTACCAATGCCAACCACTTGGAAAAAGATCAAAATTGGAGAGCCTGGATGGAGTGGAAGAAAAAATGCAGAGCAAAATTCCAAAATATAAAAATGACCAGAAGTACTGGTCTGACAGAGATGGATGAAACCCCTGAGACTATGACCCTGGGTTACCTTTCAGGCCTGCAATTGGACTCACTCCCATGGGTTAGCTCTCAGTCAAACAGTAGATAGGCCTATGGGCTGAACAACTTACACTAGGGAGATGCACTCCTTAGAAGAGAAGATTGTGAGAGATCAGAAGGGCAGCATTTGCATAGGGGGAAGTCTAGGCAGAGAAGAAGGCATGGGTAAGAAAGATACAAGCAAGGGGTAACCACAAGGAAGAGGTAGGTGGAGAGCTGTTCCACTGTGGGAATTGTAATCAGTGCCATGAAACAATGTGTATGAACTGGTGATTGTAAAATTAATTGGTTTTGTAAAATTGCATTCAAATCACAATTAAAAAAAAAAAAAAAAAAAGCAGAAGGCAAGATTCTCTTGTACTCTAAAAACCGTACAGACACATACACACACACACACACACACACACAAAGAAAAAAAAAAAAAAAAGCAGATCAGACACAGAGACAAACAAGCACAAATAAAGGAGAGACAGATGCACCTTGGAAATCACCAAGGAACTGAGGAACATAGGGGCTAGAGAAGCTGAGATAAGGACTTTCTCCCAGAGTGGGCACAGAGAGAGAGCCTTCCCTTAGAGCTAGTGCCTTGAATTTGGCCTCCTGACCTGTGAGAAAGTCAATTTCTGTTCTTTAAAACCACCTACTAGTGCTATTTGTGTTACAACAGCACTAGGAGTCTAAGACAGAGGAATTGATAATTACCACCAGAAACAAACTGCACTTATACACAGTTATGCAGAGTAACCCAGTGAACAATTTTTATTATGGTCCACAATGTATTGTCTGTATAAGTCTGAAGGTCCCTTCTTGCATCATGAAAGATGAGATCTGGAGCTGATTAGCTGACATGGGGTGTCACTGTCTCATTGCCCAGAGAAGCAGCCCTTATTACAAATTGTGCCTGAATGGGAAGCCGTAAGTCCATTGCTCTTTCCATCATGCACTCTGTACACAGGCTTACACAGGAGACAAGTTCAGGCAAGATAGTGTCTCTTTCCCTCCTGCTTTGTGAGTTCTGCTCCATGAAATGGCACTTTCCTGCCAAATTAGCCACAAAGGAAGAAAATCCTGAGGTTCTTTTAGAGATAGCAGGACATCTCTAAAAGCACTCACATGAACAGTGGACCAGGTGAAACTAGATGTGGTACCCCTGTTTTGTAATTAATAGGGAAAAATAGGTCAGATGGATGCTCACAAGATAGTGATTTACAAAGATTAAAATAACATATGCATCAGAATTTTCTGTGACACAACATTTTCATGTAAGTTTGAGATGCTGATATTGACAGTTGTTGTTGTTGTCAGATGCCATAACATTGGCTCTGACTCATAGCAAATTTATGTACTACAGAATGAAACACAGCCCAGTCCTATGCCATCCTCACAATAATTGCTATGCTTGACCACATCATTCCAGCCACTGTGTCAATCCATCTCGTTGAGGGTCTTCCTCTTTTTCACTGACTCTCTGCTTTACCAAGGCTGATAGCCTTCATCAGGGCCTGGTCCCTCCTGAAAACATGTCTAAAGTACATGAGATAGTCTTGCTATTATTGTTTCTAAGGAACATTCTGGCTGTACTTCTTCCAAGACATATTTGTTCATTCTTCTAGCAGTCCATGGTATAGTCAATATTCTTCACCAACACCATAATTCTAATATATCAATTCTTCTATCTTCCTTATTCATTGTTCAGCTTTCCTATGCATACGAGGTGATTGAAAATATTATGTCTTGGGTCAGGTGCACCTTAGTGCTCAAAGTGACACCTGTACTTTTGAACACTTTAAAGAGGTCATTTATAGCAGATCTTCCCAGTGCCATATGCCATTTGATTTCTTCACTGCTGCTTCCATAGACATTGATTGTGCTTGATTAAATTAAAATTAAATCCTTGACTTCATACTTTTTTGTTTATCATATCGGTCTACTTGTGAGGATTTTTGTTTTCTTTATGATGAAGTGTAATTCATACTGAAGGTTGTGTTCTTTGATCTTCATTAGTAAGTGCTTCAAGCCCTTTTCTCTTTCAGTAAGCAAGGTTGTGTCATGTGCATATGCAGCTTGTTAATGAGTCTTCCTCTAATCCTGATATATGAAGAATATATTCTTCATATATTACAGATTTTCAGATTATTTGTTCAGCATACAGGTTGAATAAGTATGGTGAAATATACAACCTTGGAATACTCCTTTCCTGATTTTGAATCATACACTATCTCTTTGATCTGTTCAAATGACTGCCTCTAGGTCTATGTTCAGGTTCCACATAAGCAAAATTAAGTGTTTTGGAATTCCTATTCTTGCAATGATATCCATAATTTGTTATGATCCACACAGTCTACTGCCTTTCCATAGTCAATAAATACAGATAAACATCTTTCTAGTATTCTTTGTTTTCAGCCAAGATCCATCTGCCATTAAAAATGACATCCCTTGTTCCATGTCCTTTTTTGAATCCAATTTAAATTTCTGGCTGTTCTCTGTTGTACTGCTGCAAACATTTTGGGCAATGTACTTCTGTAGAGATATGGCCTTGGAAACCCAAGGAAGTGTTGTTATGAGTTGCAATCGACTTGACAGCAATAAGTTTGTTTGTTTTTCAGCACAATTTTACTTGCATGCTATATTAATGATATTGTTTGAGAATTTCCACACTCTGTCTGATCAACTTTCTTGGAAATGGGCACAAATATGGATCAGCTGTAGTTATACAGATTCTATTGGTGAGCACAATCTATGAGCCCTAGGGTTTCGCTTAATGGCACCAGGCACAGACATTCAAGCAGTCTTTTTCTTTTTCTTTTTTTTTTTTTTTTTGATAAACGTGAATGTGGACCATGATTACTATAGCCCCAAATTAATGCTGGCACATCTTGCAAGAAATCTCATTATGTTACTTATTTTAAAGTGCTTACATTATAAAGAAGCAAAAATTTCACCTCTCAGAAAATTGGCCCAATTTCTTATTTTACTTTCCTCAGTACCAAGCATAAAAAATGCAATTTCTGGTTGGGTAATTTTGCACAGCAGGCACTTTAAATTATTTACAGCTTTCCTTATCTGGAGCCAGAGGAAACACATCATTTTCCATGCTACAATTTGTACTGTGAAATGTTCATGGAAAAAAAAAATTGGGGTGAATTACTGATGTGTGCAACAAATAGAACAAGAACAAAGATGTCTCATAAAATGAGGGTTCTCTTGTTATTGCTATAATCAAGGTCAACATAAGGGACCAAGCAAGGGAAGTAACCATCAAACTCACTAGAGAATGCATTGTTCCTGAGGCTTCTCCAAAATAGTTCCAAAACAAGTTGCTATGAATGATTGAAAGACTGAATGAAATTGTGTGAAATTCAAAGCAGTGCCAGACATATGCATTAGCTGGTGACAAAGGTTTTGCCATGAAATCTGGTCCATGTGTTCTGAGAAATGCCAGCCAAGGACACTTGATTTGGGAATTCAAGACAGTCTAGTTTCCTGAGCATTTGTATATCTGGAGAGACAAGCCAGTGGACTAGGTACCAGAGATTTGACTCATGACAACTCCATATGTGTCGTAGTCAAACTTTGCTCCATGGGGTTTCCAATGGCTGATGTTTCAGAAATAGATCTCCATTTCTTCCAAGGTGCCTCTGGGAGGACTAGGACCTCCAACATTTCCAATAGCAATTGAGTATGTTAACCTCTGTACAACCCATGAACCTGGTAACAAAGGACTACTTTTGGGGACCAATACTTCTGTCACTTCTCCTCCAACTGGTTTATAGATTCATTGCCATCCTAATAAAAACCTTTAAAGCAGGAGAAGGGAGCTGGCATAAGGGTGATATGGTATGAGCACTACAAATTTAAAGATATACTAATTTGAAAATCTTAAAAAAGGTAGCCAGGCAGATCAGAACAGGAGCTATAGAAGTCTGAAAGACATATATGTGTGTGTATATACCTGTCTTGTTGATCTTGAAAATAGTATCTTGCAATCGCTGGTGTCATTTATATCACCAAGGCCATATTTTCCAATGACTGATACTTCTTTTTGTCCAACATCTGCATTCCAATCACTAGGAATTGTCAATACATCTCTATTGCATGTTTGGTCAATTTCAGATGCAAAAGTTGGTAAAAAAAATCTTCAATTTCTTCATCTTTGGCTTTAGTGACTGGTGTGTAAATTTGAATAATAGTAGTGTTAACTGGTCTTCCTTGTAGGCCTATGGATATTATCTTACTATGAATAGAGTTGTACTTCAGGATAGATCTTGATTTTTTTTTTTTTTTTTATGATGAATATGATGCCATTCCTCTTCAATTTGTCATTCCTGGCATAGTAGCTCATATAATTGTCTGATTCTAAAT
>NW_006921724.1:8505981-8512169 GCF_000298275.1 Orycteropus afer afer | reverse complement strand
TGCCTAAGGCACTTGACTGCTAACCAGAAGGCTGGCGGTTCAAACCCACCAGCCACTCCTCGGAAGAAAGGTTGGGCAATCCTACTTCCATAGTGATAACTGCCTCGAAAACCCAAAGAGGGGTTGCTAGGAGTCAGGGCTGACTCTATGGCAAATAACAACAACAACAACATACCAAAAAGAATTGGTCAATGTACAGACATTTCAAGAGATAGCATGAGATCAAGAACTGGTAGTATTGAAAGAAGAAGTCCAAGCTGCAGTGAAGGAAATGGTGAAAAACAAGGCTCTAGGAATTGATGAAATACACATTGAAATGTCTCAAAAAATGGACTGGAAAAACTTATTTTTTTATGCCAAGAAATTTGGAAGACAGCTACCTGGCCAACTGACAGGAAGAGATCCATACTTGTGCTCATTCCAAAGAAAGGTGATCCAACAGAATGTGGAAAGTATCAAACAATATCATTAATATCACACACAAATAACCTTTTGCTGAAGATGATTCAAAACAGTTACAGCAATATATTGACAAAAAACTTCCAGAAATTCAAGCTGGATTCAGATGAGGATGTGGAATGAGGAATATCAGTGCTGATGATACATGGACCTTGGCTAAAACAATACCAGAAAATTTTTACCTGTGTTTTACTGACTATGAAAAGGCATTAGATTGTGTGGATCATAAAAAATTATGGATAACATTGCCAAAAATGGGAATTCTGGAACACTTCATTGTGCCCATAAATGTTGTCATTTGAACAGAACATGGGGATACTGCATGGCTTAAAATCAGGAAGGGTGTGCTTCAGAGATGTATTTCACCATTCTTATTTAATCTCTATGCTGAGCAAATAATACAGGAAGCTAGAGTATATGAAGAAGAATGTGGCATCAGGATTGGAGGAAGACTCATCAACAACATGAGATATGCAGATGACACAACCTTGCTTGCTGAAAGTGAAGAGAACTTTTGAAGCATTTACTGGTGACAATCATAGATTACACTATTGACACGGTGACTCAGTAGAGATTACACCTCAACATAAAGAAAACAAAAATTCTTACAGCTCAACCAATAAGCATTATCACAATAAATGGAGAAAAGATAGAAGTTATCAGGGATTTCATTTTACCTGGATCCACCACAATCAACACCAATGCAAGCAGCAGTCAAGGAATCAGACATCGTATTGCACTGGACAAATTTGCTGCAAAAGATCTCTTTAAAATATTAAGGAGCAAAGATATCACTTTGAAGACTAAAGCACACCTACCCCTTGCTGTGGTATTTTCAATCATCTCACATGTGTGTGAGACCTGGACAATGAGTAAGGAACAATGAAAAAGGGTTGATGCCTTTGGATTGTGGTGTTGGCAAACAATTCTGAAAATATCATGGACTGCCAGAAATCTGCCCTGGAGGAAATGCACTTGGAATGCTCTGTAGGAGCAAGAATGGCCAGACTTCATCTCAGCTCTTTTGGTCAGAAGGGACCATTCCCTGAAGAAGGATATCATGTTTGGTAAAGTAGAGGGTCAGCAAGAAGGGGCAAAGCCCTCAATGAGTTGGATTGACACAGTGGCTGCAAAAATGGGCTCAAGGATAGCAAAGATTGTGAGGATGGTTCATGACCAGCCAGTGCTTCCTTCTATTGTACTTAGGGTTGCTATGAGTCATAGCCAACTTGATGGCACCTAAAACAGCAACATATACCTGTCTCAGTCAGAGTTCTCTAGAGAAACACAATCAGTATGATTATGACAATAGACAGGTAGGTAGGTAGGTAGATAGATAGATAGATAGATAGATAGATAGATGATAGATAGATAGATAGATAGATAGATAGATAGATAGATAGATAGATAGATAGATAATTTTAAAGAACTAGCTCTCAGGATTGTGGAAGCTAGCATGTTCAAAATCATCCAGTGAGGGAACAGGCCAGAGATTATTCTTGCAGGCTTATGTGCCCAAATCTGTAAGTCAGGTAGTGGGAAGAGAAGAGTGAAGACATTCAGGCAAGGTGTCTGTCTGGAGGCAGAAAATACACTAAGCCTTCAACAGATTGTATGAGGTCAACCACATTATGGAAGGTTATCTGCTTTCCTGATTTAATCACATGTAGCTACTTCATAAGGGGACTTAAACTAGTGTTTGACCAAACAACTGGGCACCACAGACTAACCAAGTTGACACTAAAATTAACAATCAAAGTACCTTAATTCTAAAGTATCTTTTTTTAAAAATGGGGAAACACTAGAGGCACTTTCACTGGGATCAAGAACAAGACCAGGAAGATCACCATCTCTGCTATGATTCAACATTTTTCTAGAGGTATTAGGTAATGCAATCAGACAAGAGAAATCAATTATAAGCATAAGAGTTGATAACCACCCAAAACCAAACCCACTGCCATTGAGTTGATCCCAACTCTGCGAAGGGGGCAAGGAGGCCGCATCTTCTGACCTCCTCTAATCCCCCAAGAGGAAGACAGAATCATCATCAGCAGCCAAAGACCTATTCCTGCAAACCCAGATATACTGCCTCCCTCCAGCCCTTTCCCCAACCCTGACATCAACCATTCCCCCCGCAGCACCTACCCCCTCTCTGTTGGGTTTGATAATTTTCTGCAGTGGCCACACAGAACTCACAGATTATTATCTGTGAGTTTATTAGGGAAGTACCAAGCTACAATTCAAGTTCAGGAAAAATCCCCATGTCACTCAGCCAACAGTCTCTCTCCCAGCAATGCATGTCTCTCAGTGTCTCTCAGTGTCTCTTTCTCAGCAGCATGTGTCTCTCAGGAGCATGGTTCTCTCAGCAGCATGTCCTTCTCAACCAGAAGTCAGAGAGACTCCTTCTGCCTCTAAGAGGTCTCCTTTTGAGCCTGGCAGAGTGGCCAGACTCACCAACCATAACGTCAGAATTCTAAACTCCTGAGAGAGAGTGAACTTCCCAGAACATTGCTTTGTGCCACCAGCAACCAAAATACCCCATATGGATAACTTTATCAATCAGGAGCTCCTCAGTTGCTCATGGCAAATTCCAAGATGGAGTTCACAAAGATTTATGGCTAGAAAAGCCATACCAGGTAATTTACTACACTGCAAACTCATAGCAGCCTCTATTGGGTTTCCAAGTCAGTAAATCTTAAGGAAGTAGATTGCCTCATCTTCCTTCCACAGAGTGGCTGGTGAGTTTGAACCACAAACCTCCTGGTCAGCAGTCAAATGCCTTAGGTAGTGTACCACCAGAGCTCCTTAAGAATTTATAAGAAGAAATAAAATTAGCTCTATTTGTGGATGGTATGATGGTATACCTGAAAAATCCCAGAAACTCATAGTAAAACTAATTCAGACAACAAAAGAATTCATTGAATTGGGTTAGCATACAAAAGTCAGCAGGCTTCATGTCCAATCTACAATAGAAATAAAGAAGATTAGATACTTAAATTTAATGAGAATTGTGCCAAATATGTATAAAATAATTTTTAAGCACTCTTAAAAATTACAAAAGTATGCTTTGACAAGAATACATTCTCTATTTCAGATAGAACAACTCAGTTTTATAAAGAAAACTGTTTTCCCTAAGTTAATTTACAAATTCAATATAATTCCAATAAAAATACTAATAAGTTACTTTATAGTGTTAGGCAATCAGTGCTATCATTCATAAAGAAAAACAGAATCCATTACAATACTGGAAAAATAAAAACTACAAAGAGGTACTATACCTTTCAGACATTAAAACCACTACTATCTATAATGTGTAATAATAAAACACCAATAGCTGAATAACACTTAAAAATGGAGGAACAAAAGACCAAAAAAATCCATAGAAAAATGGAACAATTAACAGAAAATTCACAAAAAAAGATATATAAAAGCTCCAGACTATAAAGAATATTCAAACTCATTCACAATAAGAAACACATAATGAAACTATGTTGTTGTTATGTGCCGTCAAGTCGGACCCGACTCACAGCGACCCCTCCTTGGGTTTCTGAAGCAGTATCACTATGGAAGTAGATTGCCCCATCTTCCTTCTGAGGAGTGGCTGGTGGGTTTGAACAGCCAGCCTTCTGGTTAGCAGTCATGTGCCTTACACACTAAGTTACCAGAGCTCCTAATGAAACTATAGAAATATAATTTTCACCTATCAAACTGGCAAGAAGAAAAGTGACATTGAATTCTATTGGTAAGGCTGTGGGAAGATAGACACTCTCATATGTGGGAATACAAATTGGTATAACACTTTTAGAGGGAAATTTTACAATGTGTAACAAAAGTACTATCACCTAACAATCTTACTTCTAGAAATCTACCCTGAAGGTACATCCCCAACGACATGAGAACACACATACATAAGGTAATTCATTGCAGCATTGTTTGTACGGATAGTCCCCAGATTATGAACAGGCTCCATTCTCCAATCTGTCTTTAAGTTGAATTTGTATGTCATTCAGAACAATTAGGTACAAATCCTATCAACATCAGTTACCCAAATATTTGTCTTAGTGTATAGTGTACCTTTCTATGCATAAAAAATACTTCCTGAAACACTAAAACATCTTTAACATAATAACACAGTAATAATAATAACATTTGAGATATGTCGCAAAGTTATTTCAATTTCTTATTACAATGTACCTCAAATTTTTAATATAATAGGCTTTGGGGGTCTGTTCATAACTACATAAATCAGATGTAGTTTATATATAAGTATAGTATATCCATAGTCAGATTATACATAAATCAGGTGTTTGTAACCTCAGGATTGCCTGTAGTTGCAAAATGTTGAAAACAATCTGTATGCCCATGTGTAGGAGAATGGTTGAGTAAACTATAGTGTTGTTAATTGGCTTTGAATCAGCTCTGCCTCATGATGACCTTATATATGAAAGAATGAAAAGGTACCTGGTCCTGTGCCATCTTCATGATCATTGGTAGGTTTGAGTCATTGTTTTGGCTATTTTGTCAGTCCATTTCATTGAGGGTTTTGCTTGTTTTTGCTCACCCTCTACTTAGCCAAACATCATGTCCTTTGCTAGCAATTAATCTTTCCTGATAACATGACCCAAGTAAGTGAGCTTAAGTCTCACAATTCTCACTTCTTTGGAGCATTCTGGTTGTATTTCTTCTAAGACTATTTTTTTTTTTTTTTCCCATTCTTCTGGCAGTCCATGGTATATCCAATATTCTTCACCAACATCATAGTTCAAATGCATCAGTTCTTCAATTCTCCCCTTTTCATTGTCTAGATTTTGCATTCTCATGAGGCAAATGAAAACATTATAGCTTAAGTCAGGCATACCTTAGTCATCTAAGTACAGTACATGCACAAAATATAGTCTTAGGAAGCTGTAAAAATTAATGAGAAAAATCTTTACAAACTGATATGGAGTGATTTTCAGGGCATACTATTAAGTAAGTGAAAGAGCAAAAGCATACAAGAGTATAGTATTCTACCCTTCATGTAAGAAAAGAAAAGGAAGACAATACATATGTACTTGATAATTTAGGAGAAAGTAGAGCAGAAAGGATAAGCCAGAAACTAAGGATAACTGATTACCTACAGGGGATAGGTGAGAAAAGAATGGGAAGATGGAGGAAATTGGAACAGGGCAGCAGAAATGAAGACAGGATGAGAGTTCTCTAAACAGACCTTTTTTTTTTTTTTTTTAATTTGACTTCTTAGAACCATAGTAACATTTCATGTAGCCCAAAATTAAAAAAAAGAAAAATAATCAGGTTGCGGGGAAGACCCAAATGGAATATACACAGTGACAAGTGATGTTATTCACATTACAAATGAGTAACTCTGAATGGATGGAAAAACAAACTTTAGAAAATAATGTCTTGGTTGCATAAAATAAAGACAAAATTTAAAACACTGTACTTTCTAATTAATGTATTTTTTAAAGGAGTATGGGTTAGCAATTCTGAAACTATGATATTCTAGGATTGAAAAAATAAATATGTTGTAGATAATGAGAGCCAGCTTTGATAAATTTTACTACATAAAGGGCTGAGTGGTAAAAAATCTTCACTATAAACAAATTCAAAAGGTAAATGACAATCTTGCTAAAAATATTTGTAACTTTTAGCATGATCAGAGGTTTAATTTTGCTAACAGAGCAATGAGAAAATGTTATTGTTAGTTTTTTTTTTTTTTTTTTTTTTTT
>NW_006921724.1:8505163-8505881 GCF_000298275.1 Orycteropus afer afer | reverse complement strand
AAATGGAAGAAATGACAAGATAAAAGAATTGAACCGAAGATTTCAAAGAGCAGCTCAAGCAGACAAAGCCAATTACTATAATGAAATGTGCAAAGGCCTTGAGTTAGAAAACCAAAAGGGAAGAACATGCTCAGCATTTCTCAAGCTGAAAGACTGAAGAAAAAATTTAAGCCTCGAGTTGCAATACTGAAAGATTCTAAGGGCAAAACATTGAATGATTCAGGGAACACCGAAAGAAGATGGAAGGAATATACAGAGTCACTGTACCAAAAAGAACTGGTTGATCTTCATCCATTTCAGGAGGTGCCATATGATCTAGAACCAATGGGACTGAAGGTGGAAGTCAAAGCTGCAATGAAGGAATTGGCAAAGAACAAGGCTCCAAGAATAGATGGAATACCCATTGAGATATTTCAACAAAAGGATGCTACACTAGAGACAGTCACTCGATTATGTCAAGAGATTTGGAAGACAGCTACCTGGCCAAATGACTGAAAGAGATACATATTTGTACCCATTCCAAAGAAAGGTTTCCCACACAATGTGGAAATTATCGAACAATATCATTAATATCACATGCAATTAAGATCTTACTGAAAATAATTCAAGAATGGTTGTAGCAGTATATTGACAGAGAGCTTCCAGAGGTGCAAGCTGGATTCAGAAGAGGACATGGAACAAGGGATATCATAGCTGCTGTCAGATGGATCTTGGCTCA
>NW_006921724.1:8501861-8505063 GCF_000298275.1 Orycteropus afer afer | reverse complement strand
TGTTATGTGCCGTCAAGTCGGCCCCGACTCATAGCGACCCCTCCTTGGGTTTCCGAGGCAGTATCACTACGGAAGTAGGATTGCCCAACCTTCCAGCATCATAGCAACACACAAGTCACCACAGTATGACAAGCTGATGAATATATGATGGTAACATAATGTCATGTAATTACTTCATATCTAATCTAATGTAATATAATTATTGCCAAAACAAAATCTAATGTAGCACAGTCAAATAATCAGTTGGTCATACTAGTGTAGGGTGGAACCTGAACCTAACCACTTCTGAGTTATACAAAGACCAGAATAGACATGGACACACACTAACACACACAGGCAATGATGATATGTGAGGTCCCATCTACAAACAAAGGAATGCCAAGATCACAATCAGACACCAGAAAGTAGGAGAGAGGGTCAAAGAAATAATTGACCGAAGTCTGGACTTTCAGTATTCAGAACTATGAGAAAGTAAACTGTTCTTAAATGCTACCCACTTTTGCCATTTGTACTGACAGTAACACTAGATAACTAAGACAAATAACTATAATAACAAATATGTAGTATTTGCACCAGACAATCTTTTCTAAAACCAAACTCACTGATGTCGAGTTGGATCCAACTCATAGTGACCCCTCCTTGGTTTCCAAGCTGGTATCACCACAGAAGTAGATTGCCCAACCTTCCTTCTGAGGAGTGGCTGGTAGGTTTGAACCACCAGCCTTCTGGTTAGTAGTCAAATGTCTTAGGCACTACACCACCAGGGCTCCTAGACACTGTCTTAAGGGCTTTGTATGTATGAATCTATATTATCCTCACAACAGTGTTATGAGGTAGGTGTGATGATTACAGATAATGAAAACAAAGCATAAGATGCACAGCTCCCAAGGGGAGGAGGCCCACTGAAATGCCTCCAGCACATCCACCTCTGAGTCTCTTCTACATTTGATATGTTTGTGAAGAGAAGGCCAGAAGGAAGGAGGAAACTTTTCTACCCTAGAAGTTACAGACAAGAAATAGCATAAAAATGACATAAAAGAGTTCCAAGAGGTCAGGGGAGGGAATAGGATCCAGGAATTTAAATGACAGCATGGATTGAGGTCAAAAAGGATCTTCATTTCTTGAGAAGAAAATCAAACCAAAAACCAAACTTATTGCCATCAAGTCAATTTCTACTCATAGTGACCCTATTGGGCAGAGTAGAACTGCCCATAATGTTTCCAAAGCTGTACATATTTCCAGAAGCATGCCTCATCTTTCTCCTACAGAGCAGCTGGTGAGTTTGAACGGCTGACCTTTTGGTTAGCAGCTGAATGAATGCCTTAACCACTGTGCCACCAAAGCAAGTAGAATTAAATGAGTCGATGGAATGGGTGAGTTTAAGAACCTGAAGGGGAACCATTGAGGAATGCAAAAAACCAGTGACATACCACTTCACACCCACTTCTTGTTGATGTTAGCTGCAGTAGAGTTGGCTCCCAACTCATGGTGACTCCATGCAGAGTGGGATTGGAACACTGTGTTCCATAGTATTTTCATGTTCTGATTTTTCCAGAAGTAAATCACCTGGCTTTTCTTCCTAATCTGTCTTAGTCTGGAAGCGCCACTGAAATCTGTTTAGTATTATTAGCAATGCTTAAGCTTCCGCTGACAGACATGGTGGCTGTGCATGAGGTGCATTGGCCTGGAATCAAACTTGTGTCCTCCTCCTAGAACAAGAGAATTCTACCATTGAATTCCACCAATGCTCCTCACACTTGCTGGGATAGCTGTAATCAAAAAGGCAGATAATAACAGTGTTGACTAAGATGTGGAGAAATTGGAACCCTTGTACATATCTGGTGGGAATATAAAATACTGCAGCTGCTCTGAAAAACAATCTGACAGTTTCTCAAATGGTTAATCATAGAATTACCATTTAAAAAAAAAAAACACAAAAAACCAAACTCACTGCCATTGAGTCAATCCTGACTCATAGCGACCCCTCCTTGGGTTTTTGAGGCAACATCTCTACAGAAGTAGATTCTCTAGTCTTCCTTTTGAGCAGTGGCTGGTGGGTTTGAACCGCCAGCCTTCTGGTTAGCAGTCAAGTGCCTAAGGCACTATGCTACCAGAACTATGGTACCAGAATTACCATATGAGCCAGTAATTCCATTCCTAAGTATATACCCAAGAGAAATAAAACATATGTTCACACAAAAACTTGAATGTGAATGTTTATAGTAGTATTATTCATAATAGTAAAAAAGTAGAAACAAACCAAGTATCTATCAACAGATGAATGGATACACAAAATGTGATATATAATACAATGGAGTATTATTCCGCTATTAAAAAGATTAAATTACTGATACATGCTACAACATGGATGAACCTTGAAAATATTATTCTAAGTGAAAGAAAGACCCATATATTATACAAACAGTTTAATATGAAATGCTCAGGATGGCAAATTCACAGATAAAGTAGATTAGTGGTTGTTTACGACTGAAGGACCCATGAGGAAATGAGGAGTAATTGATAATTGGTACAGGACTTCTGTGTGTTGTGATGAAAAGGTTCTAAGATTGAATGTGGTGGTGTTTGCATAACTATATGAATATGCTAACCAAAATAAAATTTAAATAAAACTAATTTTGTTACTACTGAGTTGTTTCTGACTCATGGCGTCCCCATATGTTATACAGTAGAACTTCCCCATAGAGTTTTCTTGGCTGTAATCTTTATGGAAGGAATTTGCCAGGTCTTTATTCTGTGGCTACTGGATGTGTTAGAATCACCAATCTTTAGGTTAGTAGTTGAGCACAAACCCTTTGTGCCACCCTGAGACTGTGAGTATACTAAAACCATTGAATTGTAGATTTTGCATGCATAAAATTTATGGTATATGATGAATATCTCCATAAAGCGGTTTCTAATTTCTTTGTGAAACAGAAGATGAGGTTGTCTCCACAGAAACTCAGAGAGCAGGAGAGGGTAGGAAACGTTAGGAAGTGGGATAAAGTTTGAAAGAGCCATTGTGCAGAATGAAAAAGATTCTGGCCAGCCATCTGCAGGATTACAGGGTTGCATCATTGAGGGTGCAGATGGAGTTAGATCCTATGAGTTTCTAATCAAACCAATCCATGTGGATATGTGGCTTTCTCCAGTGACCCTCAGCAGAAAAGGGATATGAGTATGCTTTAGGGTTTTTTTTTTTTTA